>NC_142398.1:19231380-19441380 GCF_059441095.1 Idiotropiscis lumnitzeri | reverse complement strand
TACTCATGATAATAGTACTTTCAGTCTGTCAGTCTTTGTTTTGATGCACCAGTAGCGCCTGCCAGAGGGCAACAGGTCGAAGAGGTGTGAGCTCTGGTGAGGCACCGGGTGGTGTAGATGTCCAACGGGGAGGGGAGAGGACAGCCAATAATCCTCTGCGCTGTGTTGCCGGTCCTCTGGAGTCTCTCACTCTGTCTGCCTCAGTGCAGCTGCCGTACCAGGTAGAGACACGGTAAGTCAGCCGGCTCTCGATGGATGAGTGGTATGCAAGAGACACGTATAAGCAATATACTCTATACGATAAACAAAAGGGACACTAAACTGTGCTACTCCCAAAAAATCCATCAGGTGAAAAAATGAGAAACCTTGAGAAGGGGCTGCAGATGGGGCACTCCCCTTTCCAGAATGACGAGGCTGCAATGGATGACGAGTGGGCAACATTTAACACAATATGGTGCTTCACAATTGTTTTTTTGTGGCAGTCTCTATACAACATGTGACCAAATGCACACTGACTTGCCATATTTTTAAAACCCTTTCTTTAAACCAACAGTGCCCTCTAGAGGGGTAAAAAAAAATGACAACAACTGGTTCATGAAGCAAATGTGAAGCTTCCTTTTCCGAGCCAAAATTGAGTGGGCGAGGGAAATATTTGGGAGGGGGGATCAGGTGTGCATCCAACATATTCTGATTTTTTTTTTTCAAAGGAATCGAACATTCCTTTGCATTTTAATCTATTTATCTAGAGCCAAATTTAAGTTATTTTTCATTCACGGAGCAACTACATACACAACTCCTATGACAGAGAAAAAAAAAACTTTTCCTCCGTTTGAAATGTCCCCCAAACATTCCTGGCTCGTAAAATGAGTCTAAAGGAGAAGTTCACCCCATCTCTGGCAGGTTAATGTCATGGGCGGTGTACCCCATAACTCTATGCGGTGATTTCCTGTGAGACAAGCTGTGATAACTCAACGGCACCGTTTTTTTTTTTCTTCCCGTCCCCTATAGATTGCTTGAAGAATGTCCTTTCTCCTCCACCACGCCACGCCATACCCTTCCCGTGACCCGCATCAAACAGTCAAAAGGAACAACAGCCATCCCCTACGTGCTTACCGTTTGTACACTTATCGTATGTCACGTCACGCCGAGTGTCATCATTGCACCGAGGCAACATCAACTTCCTCAGTCGGGGCACCACTGCTGTTTAATGGCAGGGACGCATCATTCCTCAGCCACCGCGCCACCTTCCAACATGCACAATCTCTCAGCGTGAGGAAGCGAGCTGTCACGCAGGCGAGGCGGCACCTTTGAGCCGCACTAAACATGCACAGTAAATTGTTTTCTTTATGCACTGAACTATATCTCCCCGCCACATTTATCACGCATCACTCTTTGCATATTCGGCTTTAACAGCCCGCGGTAAAAGTTTGCTGAAAGCAGAAATCTGAACAGCTGAATTGGAAAGAGGTAGACGTTTTTCATCATCATCAGCATTATCATTTTTATGATGTGTTTTGAACATATAGGAAACCGTCATCCATCCCCGCAGCTGCATTCCTTCATGAATGCATAAACTAAGCATAATTCAGGGAGAGCAAATCCCATCCGTCCGTTTTCTGTAGCTCTTAGCCTCTTTGGGGTCGCAGGTGAGTTGCAGCCTATAGACGAACAATCATCCTCGCTCACATTCACACCTAAGAACAATTTAGGGCAGTGGTGTCAAAAATACGGCCCGCGGGCCGGATCAGGCCCCCAAACGGGTTTAATCCGGTCCGTGAGAAGATTTGGTTAAGTATAAAAATAAGTATGGCTCAACTGAATTAAAAAAAAAATTAAAAAAATTGCCAAATGGTTAGTTGTGCACAAGTAAGATACAGCTGAAAATTTAATTAAATTGACTTTTGCTATACAGTAATCCCTCATTTATCGCAGTGGATATTTTCCAAAAATAACCCGTGATAGGTGAAATCCGCGAAGTAGTCAGCTTTATTTTCTACAGTTATTTTACAATGCAATACTGTACTGCAGAATGGAACAAAAAATAAAACATCTTTTCTGGCCCAAAATGTGTTTACGAAATCGAAATATTAACGTTTTCTTTCTAATAACTAACTTTTTTCACTTCTAGACAACAGTAACGCCCCTGAGCCAATCAGGATTCTCCCCCCCCAAAAAAAAGCACGATAAAAAAATTCCTGAAGCAGCGAAGCCGCGATAAGTGAAACGCGATATTGCAAGGGATTACTGTAAACTCCGATATTTTAATATGTATCGTAAATTTCAATGTGGCAGCCAACCCGTTATCATGTCTCTCAAAGCTCTTGATAATTACAAGCAATGCTTAAATGAGTAGAGCAAGTTGAACATAAAATTGGCCTGCATATCACTAACCTTAAGTCATGGTTTTATTGAGAAAAAAAAAATCTAACATAAATGTTTTAAATATGACTCATTCAGGACCAAATAGCAATCATCTGCATCACCAATTGTTTTATGCTATAGATGATGATTTTCCCTTTCAGACTGACTCTAATGATGTGTGTTTGGAAATTGTCATAAAGCAACCTAATTCTGTTAAACAAGCCGACTCGGACTTGTCTCCGAATGTGAGAATCACTGTCCATCTGTGAGTGCTATGGAGTGGAGGTACTTGTCTCGTTTATTGTGTGCCCCATCGTTTTGTATAACGAGATAGTGGCTGCCTGGGTTTTTTTTTTTTTTTTTATCACGTTTGAAAATATTGTGGCTTTTAACTATTTCACAGAGAATTTCCTATTTTAATTGGGTCATGTTGAAACGATAAGACACTTAACAATTGAGAATTCTTTCATTTCTTGAAAAACAAGGACCAAAATGCATGAGCATGTGCTTGTCGCTTCCCCAACACACACACACACACACATACACACTCCTGCTCTCTGGCTCACAGGCGTCAGCAGTCATGATGAATGTGGAACAGGGCCCAGTCCAGGCTCCTGCCATTACCCCATGACAATTTATTACCCTTTATCTGTAGGCACAATTAACCCAAGCCCGGGAAATAAGGACTTATCAGTCCTTCATTACCAGGACCTGCCCATGTCCCCATTCTTCTTTGTCTCTTGATGGGCACGCACACACTTTTAAACACACACATCCTTCACATGGCATTCTCAGAATCTCTAACATTAAACAGCCCGAGATTTCTCATTGTATTAGTGAGGAAATTGAGATCATCATTATTTGTGGATATAAAGGCAAACCTGTCACCAGTGCCCTGCCTTAAAGGGAAATTTTTTCAACAACAAGCTCAATTTGTGTGGGTTTTTTTTTTTTCCCACAAGGAGATGAACCTCACTCCATCTGTGCTTGTGAATGACTGAGCAATTTTTATACCCAGTCATGGCACCCACCAGCTCCCAATTAGCCTGTTCACCTCTTAGATGTTCCAAACAGGTTTAGTCGGAACTTGTTGCAAGTTAATGATTATTTGCTAAAAACAATCAAGTTAATCAGTTTGAACGTTAGATATCTTGAATAATTCTCATCAATTTCCACTGGCACCGACAGCTGGCATGTTCTTGACATTTTAGACGAGTTGCTCTACGAATGCATAAATGCCGCGGTTGATCGGGTTTGAGGGCTGCCAGCTCCCTTGGCGCCAGGGTCCGGTCCAATCCTCGGTCTCTGCAGTCCCATTTATTAGTGCTTATAAATATTATTTTTGACAAAAGTGTTCAGTTAACTCAGTGCTTCTCTAATCGCCGTACTACAATGAAGTGTAATTGCACATCCACTGCAGTAGGTGGCAGTGGTGCGCTCTTTACCCATTGTGTGCAGTGAGTATTAACTCTACGGCGGAGGTTTGTTTTACAACAAAAATGCTATTATTTGTGGTTACGAAATAGAGTGGGTGTGGGGGGGGGGGCGCAAATTGTTTACTTCTTGCTAGGGGGTGGGGGGGGGGGCGTATCAGAAAATAATTGAGAAGCACTGAGTTAACTAATCATTACTATGCCTTGTCTGGATTAGCAGGAGCAAAGGGTTCGTCGGGTTGTGATCGCCAGACAAACATTTCTGGGAGTGTTGTTCGTGTTTCAACATAACAATATTGGTTTTACATCAACCAGATTTGGTGTGCTCTCAACTCTATCCATCTGAAAAGTCTTCTTATAGAAGACGTCGTTTCGCCGTGAGTGTTTGTGCACGTCAACATAGATTAGACTCACATGCAGTTGACAATGTCTTCCTTGTTAAAATGGTGGGGAGCTGATTGAAAAGCGCGGCTTCATGTGTGAATCGACAGCACACTGATGCTAAAAATATATATATATTTTTTGTTTTAAACTGATGGGAACTGAAAAGCTGAAACTTCCTCCTGTTAAAACACAATTTTACATTTACTTCAGCGCAACAACGTTACATTTGACAGTATGAGGTTTTAAGATCACAAAACACACATCCTTGAAAAAAAAAAAACAAAGCAAGCAATTTGATGGCTACTATTAAAGTACTTCCTAATAGGTTGCTTTGTATTCCAATTCCAATATTCTAATTCCAAAATAGACTGTTGTTGTGTATATTAAGACCTGACAATTAAAATCAAAATTTAAGCTGTCTATCAGTTGCAGCAACGTACTTAAATCAACTCTTTCACAGTAATAGCACACGTTTGCCAGACGACTAAGCGGAATCTAAAGGCTCTGCCCCCCCGGGAAGAGGTAGACAAACACGCACAAAGGGAATTACTGAAAATAAACATAAGGGGAAAAGAAATACAAAAAGGATTCTGAAACAATTCTACTGCTTAAATTACGTAGGCGACACGGTCAAGTACTAATTAGTACTTTCAGTCCTTTGTATGTAAGTGTTAATTCAATAATGAACATGCAGCTCAAAAAGGAATTTGAGTTGTTTTGTGTGTTTTTTTAAGAATATTCATTGACAAGGTAGCCCTCTTGGACCACAAGAGTCGGCAGGGAGCTTGTTGCAAAAAGAGTTCACCAGTGGTGGGGCTTTGCGATTTTGTACGAATGTTGTGCTTTGGAGAAGTGATCATTTGAAAATGGAAACAAAAGTAGCAGATTGGTATTTATCTGTTTCCTAATTATTGGGAGAAATCATTAACATGATCATTGTCTTCACATGTCATTAATTATTTATAATTATTACAGCTGTCACACACTAATCTTTTTAGAATTGATTACCGTATTTTCCAGACTATAAGCCGTTACTCTTTGCCTAGATTTTGAACCGTGTGGCTAATACAACGGTGGCGCTTTTCTGTGTTTTTTTTCTTTCACCGGTAGGGGGCGCTCTATAGTTCAGAAAATACACAAAATAAATCTCAATATTTTTTTTTCTCTTGTATCTGTTCTGTTTTAATTAGCAAAGTTGTTTTCGTTTTAAAAGGTCCTGTTTTAAGAATCGTTTTATGTACCTCACAGTACAAAATGGTTCTGTACATGCAGTAAACAGCTAATTTTTTTCATCATATCCAACTATGGCTTATAGCCTGGTATATTTATTATTTTATTTTATTTTATTTTATTTTATTTTATTTTATTTTATTTTATTTTGTAATATATATATCTTTAATAAATATGTAATATATCAAATGTGCATGTATTTTGAGAGTCTATGTTTAAACAAACGTTTTCTTTTTTGTACTTAACTGCTCAACGCAACCTTGAGCAACCAAAACACAAATTTGGAAACTGAAACGTAATCTGCTGCCCTGCTCAGTAGAAATGGGAAGACATTGTCTTCAGAAGAAACCGCAGCTTCCCTCTACTTAGAAAAGAAAACAACAACAATAAAAAAAATGATTTCTTGACAGAGACAAAGAGAGGACGTTAAAGCTCATAACTGCTGCTGCCAGAGGCACACCTCTAAAGCTGCAACAGCCCATGTGTACGTCAGTTGTTCTGCCAGAAGAGGAGGATGGTGCAAGAATCAAGGCTTGCTGGAGGCATTGTGCCCAAACAAACGTCCGCTGGAAGCCGGCGTTTTTCTCGACAATGTACAAACCGCATCTTTAAGCAAAGATTAGTTTAAGGATTACAGGGCTGGATGCTTTTAGCTCCTGGAGAATGCTCTGTGTCTTGGCTCTAAGAGTTATCCCCCCCCCACCCAGCCTGGGCCCCTCCCCTTTTTGTCTTTCATCTTTTCTACTCATTAAACAGCGTGGAGATGTGTGATAGAGCAGGAAGGCAACGAAAAGGAGGGGAGACGGCGGAGATTAGATTCTCTGACACCCCGCTAATTGAGCGATCTTCTTTGCACCCAACCCACCCTGCCACGTTTTAATTAGCAACTAATCAAATCAATATGGAGCCTGCCAAGTGACGAGGGAGGCACCTACATCATGGCATAGCTGTCTGGATCACAGCTCCTTTGACCTTTGCACCTGCAAGCGATAAAGGATGAGGCCAAGTGATGCTGATGGCGGCGAGATGACCGAATGGAGCAAAGTAATGATTGCCTCTATGGAGGGATAAAAACTAGGAGGTGAGAGTTTGAATTAAATGTTGTATTTTATCACGGTTATTTACAACCAGATTTAAAAGTATCATCACGCTCAACGGTGTTGTTTAAACGACGCGTAAACATTCACAGATTGCTCTGTTTGCAAATGTGTCTTTTTCAATACAGATGCATGCCACGTAAACATACACCAATTATCTTCCACCCAACACCTCTGTCTTCTAACAAATCCTTGCAAAGCGTTATTTACCGACAAATACAAAGTGTTGTGTTAGGAAGCGCGGCGTTTTTTCCTTTCTCACGTCTGCCTCCTAAAGCTGTCAATGCATCCTGACCTCAGATATCGACAAGAAGTCGCGCCACCGCCACATCCCCTCAACGCCGCTGGCCACATTCCTACAGCTGCGATCGCACCACAAATGCACTGACACGCTTGAATGAAACATAAAAGCATTAATGTGAGACCCAGAACACTTTGATTGATTTTATATTCGCCCATATCTGATCGCACTGTCCCTCTGAAACGGGAAAGTTGAAACCTAATTGTACTGTCAACTAGTGATGGGAAAATGAAGCTTCAAATTTTGCCTCATGAACCAGTTGTTGTATTTTTGTGTCCTCTAGATGGCACTGTTTGTTTAAATAAAAGGTTTAAAAAAATGGCAAGTCAGTGTGCTTTCAGTCCAATGTTGAACAGAGAGTGCCATCTACAGGAGACCAAAAATACTACAACTGGTTTATGAAGCAGATTTCAAGCTTCATTTACCCATCACTACTGTCAACTATGTTTCAACTTGAACTAGGCGCTGACATGATGATGTCATGGGAAAATAAATGCATATCTGAAATTGTTGATGCACGTTTTTTGTGTTCACGTCAAAGCTGTGTTTAAAATGTTTCCGTTCCATCTTGCTGCCGAGGAACTATGTTGAAGCGAGCTTACGAGCTTCGGGTCGTGCTTTGCGGAATTATTGTGGCATTCAAGAAGCGAGGATGCTACGGTACGTTGACGTGAATCGAGGAGTTTTTCATGTTTTTTCTTGGTGCCAAGAAATATTTTTTTGGGGGGGGGGGTTGAGGAGCTACATGGAGTGCTTTTTAACCATTTTGTGCCATCAGCAGGCAATTATAAACCATTCTTGTGGATTTTTGCAATTCAGAGCATGTATTTCGGGGGACGGGGGGGGGGGGGGGATGAACAGCAAATTTCTCCCGCATTCCAAAACAAAACCTTTTAGATTAATCGTTTTTAATGATTTGTTTTTTAATGTTTGCTCGTCTGTATGTCCCCTGTGATTGGCTGGCCAAGGTGTAAATCGCTACTCTCCCAAAGTCACTTTAGGATACCCTTCAGCTTAGCCATGAACAAACCATATCCTCTTCCTCCATCTTCAAGACAAGCGCGACCTCCTAACTGACTCTTCCATAATTGGGGTCACCAAATCCCTCAATAACGCCTCCGCGTGACCTCCACCACTGATGTTAATACTGCTACTAATAATTACATTTTACATTCTTAATACACAAAGACAATCCATGGAAGAAAGACCCAGACATAAATCTCTTACTCACACACACACATCTCATGGCAGAGTAATCCAGCCCGTTTGTTCTGGTATCAATAGATATAAATATCTCTTAACTACATAAAGTGCAATATTAACTAATGAATCCCAAAAAGTCAAATCACTTCGTTTTCTGATGGTGAGCAACAAGTATCAGTTATGCAAAGTACTTTGCAATTTTTTTTAAGCGCTACCAAATCATTTGATTTCAATCATCGACAGCTGCAGCATCGTATTGCTTCCACAGCGGCAGAGGAGGGATCGCCAGGTTAGTCGCCTAAAATGGGACTCTGGAGGAGCATGACGCCCTTGAGGACAGCTACGGGATGCGCACAACGATGGATGGCGACATTCACAGCTATAAATTCACTGCCTCCTAACTATCGCCATTCATCATATTGCACCCCACGTGCCGAACTTCCCGAACTTCCCGGCACCCTGGATCAACCTGTTCAATTAGGCAGACAGACAGAAGGAGAGCACGTGAAAAAGGGGAAGCAAGCGAAACACGTGTGATGAATTTATCAGCGAAGTGCCATACAATGACGCGTGACCCCCGATTTCACCTTGAAACCTCAGCGTTGATATCTGGGAGTCGATACTATTAAATTTAGAATTTACTAAGAGAGCACTATGGACAAAAGTATTGAGACAATTTTGGTCAAGTCAATTGCTCCAAGTGTGTGTGTCTCAGTGTGTGGTAAAAAAAAAATGGCTGAGATGAGTTTGATGTAAACTCCAAAGTCAAAAGTTCTTATCACAATCTCCATTTTGACGCTATCATGGTTGTGTAACTTCTCATTTTCAGCTTCATGACGGATCAGTACAATTTGCCCTTGGTCTAACTCAAATATGTGAACTTTCAGGGATAAAAATCACACCACTGATGTGCAATGCAAACTGATAGACATACTTGTACAGTAAGACAAATGGTGCTCTGAGTGTTTTCCACAACAGAGTCTTTGAGAATGGTTCATGGCGCCACGTATGAAATGTGTCTTGTTCCCACAGGGCGATATTTCAACAAAACCAAATAACTTTTTTTTCTTGTTTTAATCTGAATTCACAGCTGTAAAAACACATCAAAATGATTAATCGAGCATGATAACTTCTAGTGTACAACCCCCCACCTTCTCATGCAATGGACCGCTGATTGTGCATGTGCAGACCTGATTATGGAAACAACAAAATCTTGGCTCACTGTGACGAAAATGAAACACAGAGTTACCGCAGTGGAGCAGAAAAGAAAACCGTTTTAAATCCAAACTACCAAATGTTTCCACCTTTTCCCACATTGACACCAAGTGTGCTGAACTGAAAACAACAAGATTCAGATGCCCTTGCCAGTTGTGGTACCATCACTGACAGTGTCAGACAAGGAGGAAACAATAAGGAAGAAGAATGACACGAGTGATGAATTTCATCATGAATAAGTATATTAAAGCAGTCAAAATAGGAAAATATGCACTAGTGATTACAATTATACTATAGTTATATCGTAGTATCTGATCATTGTTATTTATGTATGTGAGGCTGGGTTCAGTCGAGTAGTGGGTGACGTCATTGACATGGGTCGAGCCAGGTTAGTGAATGTGGAGCGTGTTGGGCGTGAGTTGTGGCCATCAAATGTGTATTATTTGCTGTCGTTTTGTTCATTAAAAACGAACAGATTGCATTAACGACTGTGGGCATCATTGACCATGAGACGGGTACGCCAATACTTATTGTAAAATCATTCAAATGCGCATTTTTATAGGTAATCGGCTTGCTCAGGAGATTTGAACGTTTTGTCAAATTCACACTTTTTTAGCTGATGATGGGCATTAATATTCGGAATTAGTGTAGTAAACGAATTTGTCCATTTCTAAGCTTAAAGGAAACATTTAAGTTGCGATGTTCCACCTACGCCCTCCAACACACACACGCGCGCACAAAATACATGACTATTACATAATTTAGCATTTTTGCTCGATTCACTGAAAACCTTAGCAAAGAGGAACACCGTTTTGCTTCAGAAACTGTCTAGGTTAGGCAGGGTGGGTACGCTTTGCCTCACAGCAATCACGTTTTTCTGTTGTCAGCAATGAGCACCAACTACAATTATTTGTCTCAACTTCATTGTCAGGCTGACAATGAACAAATGATGAAATGCTCCCCATTTACAAAAACAAGTGAATCTTAAAAGCACATCGCAAAAAAAATAACTACTGCCCCAGTAAGATTATTTGTATGCGTTCAACTGAGTTACCTCAAATCACTTTCCGGTTTGTCCTTGGCTTTTTCCTTCGACTACAGGGAAGTTGAAAAAAAATCTGGTTTAACTTCATTCCAGACCTTTCTCGCGATTCCAATTTTAATTCTGTTATCTCTCTAAATTAATCATAATTAGTGGAGCAGGCTGACGCGGCATCAGTTGTACGAGCGCTCAAACGCGTTACTATTGCCATCTTGTGGCCACCATGAGAAAATCCACTCAAAAGCGCTTAGAATAGTGGACACTCGACGTTTTACGCTCTATAGTTGTAGAATTTCGAGGCTTTCAGGGCTCCGGATAAGAATATAAACAAGTCCGCGTTGAGACCTACTCCGTCAAATGAAGATGTTAAGACCACCGTACATCACTGTGAGTGATGTAAACTGCCAATGGAGCAGAAAGGCTACCACCTAAAAAGCAGCAGCAGAAACAGCACTGAGTGTGTAGTGATGTCAGGTCACGAGGGACGCAGTCTGTCTGTGTGCTTTAAGTCCACAAGGAGCATTTTGCACAGCGATGTTCCATTAGCTCACCTCAAATATGAGGTCAGATGACAACTACAAGGCAGTTGGAGACGAGACAAAATACACAAGAGGACACTGGAAATGGTCACAGAACTGCAAGGGTAAAACGTTTGTGGCTTTGCACGAGATGCAAAGCATATTGCAAGAATTCACACCTAACAGCAATTGAGTGTTGGCAAGGTCATTCAACCAGAACACACCAAAAAAAATTTGCTTTCTTTTAACACTCAGTGGCAAAAAAAGCTTGCAGTTGTGAGGAAAAAGTGAACTTTCAAATATATTTGTCTGATGTTGTACGTTTAGATATGTTGCATTTTTTTAACCCACAGAACTAAGGACCGGTTCTACGTGTTTTGGGCAATTGGAATTAGCAATAAATGAAATGGCCACGCTGCTACCAAAGACATCATTTTTTTTCTCAGCATGGATACCATCAAATCAGGGGAATTGTGAAATAGGACTACAAAGAAAAGCTTTTTAAGGTCGCTTTTCAGGATGCATAAATTATTAACGTTCGTATTTTCAATAAATTACAGTCGGTCAGCGAACAATGTGCAATCAGTGTAGTTTGACGTTATTCAACCCAATTCTTTTCACATGAAATCAAATCAGATTAAGAGTGTTTTTAAGTGAAATGAAATGAGACAAGAGGACCAAGAACCTTTCACTGGTTGATTTTATTTTCGGTTGACTTTTTAGAAAAAGAATCCAAGGATTTTGCCTCCTGTATGTTTCCGTCTGGCTTCTTCGTGGTCCATGATGCCAGCTGAGGTGGTCAGTACAATGTATCTGGAAAGAAAGGACGACAAAATTTCTAACTTGTCACACAAAGCTGAACAACTTCAATTTGGTACATGCTACATTTGTTACCTCCGCAATGTGTTGAGTTATAAGCCTTCAGTACTTTGCAATAAACCCACAAGAATAGAGACAAATTGTACAAAAGTGTACTTTTAAAAAAAACAAAAACAAACAGAAAACGATACATTAGCGGCAAAATTAATTGATCAGATTTACAATTCTCAAAGACAATAAAAGTATTGTTTTTGTGCACTGCTTGATCTATGACAACACCCGCAATTTAATACTTGTTTCAACTTTTGCATCAAAAACATGAATGCAATCAATTTAATTTTTTGCACACATGCAGCACTTGACCCATGTCCAATGTACAAGACAATCTAATATTGAGGAATCAGAATGTCATAGTACTCCGTGTGCAACGAGATTAGAGAGCTCACCGCTCCAGTGCAATACAATAATAATTTAATTATATATATATAAAATACATTAAAGATTAAATAATTAAATAGAAAATAAATACTAAATTGGATAAATAAAAACATGTTGCTGTTCTGGGTAGTTGTGAGTGAGAGTCGGTGCATTTCCACAATTTTATTCATATGATTTCAGTCCCTTCTATTTAAAAAATTGTACGGGCGCTCAAGAAACGTGAAACATTTTTTAATAGTATTTCTTTTACTATTTATAGGTAGTTTCATAATAATAGTGTAACTCCGCATAGTGTATAGTTTTTAGTTCCATTCAAAATGCACAAGACATTTCGACGCTTGCGCTAAACATCGATACATATTTCGTTTTTGTGGATCGTCACAGCAGCGCAGAGAGACAAGCGTGGCAGCAATTTAATAAAATAAATAAATCGAAATCGGGAACTGAAAATGGAATCGGGGCTTGAGTGAATCATACATCCCTAGTTATTAATGAAGGAAAATACGCATCTGTGTACTAAATACATACCACAAAAAGCTGTTTGCAAACTACATCAATGTTCGTAAACAAAAGCGATATTTGAAATGAAAACTTTGCTCATACAAACAGAACAGAAGCATTTGTGATCCGAGTCGCTGGATACCATGAAGACCAAAGCTCGAGAGCCGATGCAACTATCGCCGACCTCACAACAAATTCCATGTACCAGTGCAAGCTGCACAGAAGTGTACGTCTTCAGACATTAAAATCATTGCACTCCTATAAAAGTGTAACGCCACAAGAACAGAAGGAGTGTGAACTAAATACTGCTGCAGTTGAACATGCCATGACTGAAATGCAGCTCTCAGAGCTTTGTGCCGTCATCTTCGAAAACGTCAACACAAGTAGCAAGGTTGAGTACCGAGCCCCGGTACTAAATTGGCCTTAGGGCTAAATTATTAAAAGACGGCGCATTCATAAGGTCCTATTTTAATGGTTCTGTTAACAGTCTTGGAGAACCTACAAACATTTTTTTTTTTAAAATCCATTTTGGCTTGATGAACATAATTTTACACCTTTTCCCCACCCCAGCGCTGCGCAAGAGGCATGGCTGATGGGATGGGACCATTTGGAACATACTGCTCGAGACAATACGCCCCCATGGACGGCGGTTGTTCTGTATACACACTGCATTGATGCGCTCTGCTTGTGCACGCGTGCCAGTTTCACGTTGTTTAAACTGCTCCAGCTTCAAAGTACAGCTCGCGCTGCACAATATAGAATTGTCTACCGTATGACATAGCCCTTTATCGACTTGAAAAGGTCATGTTCCTGCTACATGGGACAAATGACATGCCTTTTGTACAAATGGGCTCACCACAGTTATTCACCATGCCTCAGTTGAGACATGAGTTGCATTCAAGGCAATCACACGATAAGCAGTGCATTAATAATGCTCTCACTTTCTATTCAATCAATTAAACAACAGAACCCCAAACCTAATGCCACTGGCATTCAAAATTTGTTTACCATAGAAAAATCTTGGGATTACATGATTGTTAACTTGAAATGCACTACAAAACAATTTCTGCTAACATGCAAAGTATGAGGGCAAAAAAGCATTCTCTTCATCTTTGGTGCAAAAACCAAGCTCCAAACCATATATCACCCCACACCTAATAAGTAGTTCAATTCATTGCCAAGAAAGCGATTCTCACCCAAACTGTCTTGAGGGCAAAAGGTTGTTCTGCCACTTCTCCAGATCCTTGAGCTGAAGATCAAAACGTGGACTGATCACGCCACACTGGAAGAAACAAAAGCACAAATATCAAATCCAACTTATGTCTGGACAGATACTCCAGAGAAATGTCTTATCTTTGGACTGAATTGACCATTAACCATTCAAGTTAATGTAAAAGCAAACGTGACTAAAAAGTTAGTGAGGAATGAAGTGGGTCAAATTTGTACCTTGTTCAACCTTCCTGTGAGATTGACGACTATTTTCCCGGCTCTATGGTCATCAATGATCTCAAACTCACCAATGTAACCTGGAACAAATGTTTACATGAAAAACCCCGTTAAAGAACAGTTGACTGGCCGACCTTGGGTCTATGTATGCAAGACCCTGCAAATAACGGACACTTACCGTGCTTCATCATGACAGTCAGAAAGCGCACAATAACCTTGGAACATGGCCTGATGAGGACCTGTCGTTTCCCACGCTTTTCAGCATTGTTGATGCACTTCAGAGCATCTGCAAGAACGTTCATGCGCACCATGATGCCTGCAGAAAACAAAATGCTTTAAGAACTCAACTTTTCATTCTCATTCAAAAATCGAGAGGAAGAGCACAGCCTCAATTATGGTCTTGGTTAGTTAATGTCCCTCACACACAAAGAATGGCAAAAGGTGTCATCAATTTGAGTGCTGGTGCATTCCACAGTACTATGTGTATAAGTACACCCCGAAAGCATTGTGGACATTTAGCAGGATAGACCTACACAAACCTAATTAAATAATGGCAGTTACGACAAACGCACCAAGGTATAATAGCAATCTTTGTGCACATTTAGCTGGAAAGCCCACTACAGTACAGTCCATCACACGGACACTGTGACACAGAGGTTGCTTAAACTAGCTGTGCTTCGCTAGGCGGTACCTTAGCGGCGCCGTCTTAACGACAACACAACAAAGACGCTCCGTTGGATCACTATTTGAAAATATTCGCCGCACAGCTTAAGAAATGCCGTTTATGCTCCGTAAAGCCGTTGTATCTATTGCAACGGTTAAGCATTTCTCAGGCGCTTCCAAGGTAAGCGCTGTTCGGCCTGAGTACAACGGATGGCATATAGAAAAAGTCGCTCAAATGATGTCGGGAAGTGATAGAAACTGACGATAAACACTTTAAACAGTTACCACGTAAATGCACTTCAAGGTTATTGTCAACATGGGAGTATTGATAATAAGATGAAGTAGATTCAAACTGGATTGTACTTGACAATATTAAAATACATCTCACCGGTTCTGCAATATGGCGGAAAGAGGAAGTAGAATCTAGTTGCAAAGCATTATGGGATAAATGTAACGGTCTATCACGTATCGCTAAATCAACGTTTCTATTGTTCTCGATAACTACTCTTGCTTCTTCTAATTAAATACGCACAATATTGTATTGTTTTCTGTTATTTATTCACATTTTTAACATTGCTTAAATTCACAATTTCCCAGGAATACAAACGTCTAATTTCAATTAGCGTCACCAAGCGGTCGGGGTGAATAACTACGCATCCTTTTTTTTTTTCCTTGAACATTTTCGTCATTTTCAAATAATTTCCACAAAATAAGAGCATGAATTATCCAATTACCTTTTACCACTGTATCTTTTGATATGTTATTATTGTTTTATGTGGCCTGGTGGGTAGTGATTAGCATTACAGTACTGAGCACTGCCTTCCTGTGAATAGTTTCATGTTCTAATTTGTTGCATGGGAATTCTGTGGGTACTCTACTGTGAGTGTGAACTTGTTTGTCTTTAAACGCACTGCAATTTGTTGGCGACCAGTCCAGTGTGTACTGCTGAAGTCAACTAAAATAGGGTCACTCTTAACCCTGACCCGAATGAGGATAAGTGATTTAGAAAACAGATGGATTGTTCCATATGCAAAAAGTTACTTTCTATTACATGACGTACAGAATGCAGAGACAATAATTAATAATTGACTTGTATTTATTTGTTTTAATTGTTTTTTTTTTTAATGGAATCTTTATTGGGAATAAATTTGACTGGATCACAATACCCTTGTGATATACATCAAAGACAACATATGTAGGACAGCGATTACTTTAACATGCAGTAAAATATGTGTATAATTATGTTAGCGTAGTCTTGTTGGCTATAGATAAATAAGTAAAAAAAATAAAAATAATAATAATAATAAGTCAGTGTGTTTGGCTTGCGTGTGTACAGTTCAGAGTTAGTGGAACAAGTAGCGATTTTACGTCCGTACATTAAATGCTGAATCTAATCAATGCTAATCAAGTAGTTAAATAATGGCAGATTGATGAAATCCACAAGTAAATTGACAAATGACTGGGTACAACGTATATAAATAAATACAAGTTTTAAAAAAAAAGGAGAGAAAAAAACCCCTCAACCATTGGGTCTCAAACTTGAGGAGGATACGGCATGTTTCTTTACTACAAAGTATTTTGATCACTACATAAAGAGAAAACATTTGACTCGGTCTCTCTTCTGCACTTAAAACGTTAGCCACTGCTGCTGCCCATGCTAGCAAGGAATTCTTTGTCTCTTTTAGGGTTCAAGCCAAGCTTCCGAAGGTCAAGACCCATGGCAACAAGCATCTGGAGCAAGGTGAGTTCTTGTTGTGTTGCTTGGTCCACCAGAGTGGGACATGTGGGGTTACACTGAGGCCAATGGCACCCGTCCACCAGGTGAAATGGACAGCCTTTGGTTGGAGTTCTGTTGTTACGAGTGGCTTCCAAGCTCCTGTCCCAGCAGTGCAGGGCCCGAGGCAGGGAAGTGCCTCGAACTTGGAAAGTCATCCAGTTGCTGAGTGAACAAACAAGTAGAACAGTAAGCACAGTAGGTGGACGCAATTAAGGACAAAAGTGATAAGTGACAAATTGTAAGGTGTCAATAACCATCTCTGGTGTTGAGGAATAAATATATTTTTTAGGTACAACAAGCTTATCATATCCAATCATACCTTTTGGTAATCACTGTGTGGGAGAGGCAGGAAGGCGCAAAGACTGCTCTAAAGAATCCCACACAAAAAAAAAAAATAGACATCATTTGTTGGGTCATTATTAAATTATATTATGCCCCAGCAAATTATTCATTGGGAACATACGTGACATCTCTCAAGGAGTTCTTCAACTCTCTGCCGAGGTTCTGTATGTATTGCCACTGTTCATTGCTCATGTGCTGCCCTCCAATGTAGATGTTCTCCACTCTTAGCTGTTCTTCGTCAAAAAGCCACTGGACAACAAATAGAGGGGCTGCAGAGAAAGCCAAGCAAAGGGTACTGTAACTGCAATTGGCATTTAATGTACCTCAGAAAAGTAATGCTGACGATTTCAAGACAAACAGAAGTATCTTCAAATGAGCACTGAATAGCACTTGGAAGATTCTAGTAATTGCTATAATTTAATGGCAGGCACCATTAGAGGTGTGACTATTTGCGCAAATAAAGCACCTTTAGTTTACCACAAGCAGGTACAATGCATTGACAACTTTGCAACGCATAAAATAATTAACAGGGCAATTAAAATGGAGCCATTCAATGCCGTTAATCTGATTTTGAAGGCCACTTACAGGTCAAGGCAGAATACAGCTTGTGGCCAAAGAAGCACTGCCACTCCTCCCCTTTTTTATAGAGCCGACGACACCGATCAGGTACCACGCCATTCCACAACCTGAGAAACCAAAGCAACACAGACTCCGCTTCATTATTGATGTTCCCAATGTCGACAGATTTGTAAAGTTTGAATGACCGGCATTTTGCGCGGAAACATACATCCAGTCTGGATCGCTTTACCTTAGGCCGACCTTGATGGCATCTTCGGGTGAACAGGTAACAGTTTCAGGACAATTGGGTGATCTCTGGTGCTTACTTTCTAGAAACCAGCCAGAATCCACCAGACCTCGGACCTGTGCCTCGGCACCAAGCTGCTCCAGATAATTGGCCACTTTCTCGATATTCAGCAAGACTCCTATACCCCCAGCACTGCAGGAAGATTCAAATTATCGTTAAGTGGCTTTTATAGAAAAATTCCACGCCGCAATATGAGTGTGGTTTCAAAGCTATTAGATGGACATCGCAACGCCATTAATTTTTGTAACGCTTGTCCGATTCATTGTCTGGTGTTAGTGGCTGCAACCTCTCCCCACAAACTTGGGAAAGGACCATGGACGGGATCAACCGTCAGTCACAGGTAGGATGGAAATGGTGCACGGATGTGAATCGGCAGCTGCACACAGTCGGCAATGTGAACCACGACACAACTAGTCAGAGCTGGGCACTTGACCCTTTTTTGCCGGTCAAAACCTTTTCACCCCCGGGACGGACTGCCCAGCTCTGCAACTAGTCCAGTGCTTCTCAATTATTTTCTGTTACGCCCCCCCCCCCCAGATAGAAGAAAACAATTCACCCCCCCCACTCTGCCGCAACTATAAATAGTAGATTTTTTGTTGCAAAACAAACCTACACTGTAGAGTTAATACTCACTGCGCACTGGGCCAGGAGAGCGCCACTGCCAACTACTGGAGTGTATGTGCAATTACACTTTATTGTAGTACGCCAGAAAAAAAGCATGTTCCCCACGTTCACACGCGCCCCCCCTCAGCATCGCATGGCGCCCCTCACACTATTTGAGAAACACTGAACTAGTCCAACATGCCAACTCACAGCAGACAATTCAAACTAACATTCTATTCTAGACGGCGGTGGGGGGGGCATCCCTTTAAGCAGCATTTTTATCATCGTTCAAAGTTGGCTTGCTAAAGGTGCAGTCCGCATCACAGCTTGAGCAGCAAAACGAGCTTACCTCGTGCCAGACAACAGAACAACCTTGGCCTGCTTGATTCCTTTGGGAATAAGGTCTTTGATGACCTCTCGAATGATGAGCGATCCCATGAAAGCGTACTCAGCTGGTAAGAAATACAGAAAAATAATGCAGGGAAATGCTAATTGTAAATGGAGATTTCTTTCTACAGGGACGCACTTGAAGTTGCATTTCTATTCCGTTCTTTCTCTCTTCCTTGCCGTTGATTTGGAGGAGGGGTCGGGGCAGGCCCAGTCCCGCTCCAAACATCACTGGAACAATACGGGATGACTCTACAGAAAAAGGACACATTCGCAGATGAAAACCACTTCGCAGTTACCCGAACGTGATTCTAGAGGTTCTTACACAATGTTGGTGTTGTGCCAGTAAGGATTCTCCGCGACTTGGGATGACAATATGCCATGCCCTGCAAATCAAGCAATCGATAATTAAACAGAGCTCCTTATCTATTAAAAATTAGAAGATTGATAATGAGAGTGCGTTTGACAAAGTACGGTATAATAAGTTGACTGACCAGTCTTTGTCAGGGGCCAACCCGATGAGCTCATGAGTCGAGGGATATTTTGGTATCTGGAATCGCAGGTCTCTTTGCTGTAGCAGCACCAGCCACCTAAAAATAGCCAAGACTAATATTAAACAGATGCATTATGAGAACCAAATGCGACTCCATCACAGAGGCTTGCGTGATGAATGCGAGTCGGAGGGCAACGCACCTGCAGCCTTAAGTCAAGCTTGATTGAATTTGATACGGCTATGAACGCGCTTTCCGTATTTGAACTTCATTGTTTTTGATCTTTGCAATACTGCATATTTTGGAAGGCCATTCTTAACATTATTACCATAGATGACATGCGAGATCTAGTTGAAGCATCATCTATTCCATTTCTCCAATCCGAAATAAACAGAAAGCTAACAGTAACCAAAAAAGGAGGAAAAACAGCGGACGTCATCGCAATTTAAATTCCAAAGGGGCTGACCTCTTGAGTGTTTTTAAAATACTCACCTTCCAGAAATAACAGCCATCTGCGGCTTCCTCTGATCTCTTTTAAGTAAAATCTGTAAAAAAAAAAAAAAAAAAAACACAAATCATTTTTTAATGACTAAAGACAAGAACCCAACGTGGGCATATAAATCTCCATCCAGCATCTCCCATTTTTACGTTTATTATATTTCTTATAATCCCTCGAGGAGAATTAAATGTCGTTCGGCTGTATGTTAAAAAAATAAATACGAAGATAATATTATTATCGACTTCAAATGACCGTCTCACCCAGCCGGTGTCCCGTCATTACATGTCACGTGCTGGTTCTTGACAAAATGCAACCTCATTTCATCCGTCTGCTGTTTCGCTCCTCGAGGTCCAGCCGCATCATCCCTTGTAGGTTCGCCACCGCCGGTACCTCCAGGAGCTTTGTTTGAAATGCTCCCGGCAGAGAGAACAACCTCGGGTGAAAGCTGGTTGCCGTTGCCTGCTCGGGTCCCATGTGGAGATTTCTTGCTCGACTGAACTTTCATATTCCTACTCCAGCTCTCCCCCAGCAAAAGCAAGAACGCAATCTGGCCAAGTATCCTCATGTCTGCTGATGATACGATACGGAAAAAAAGATTATTTCATTATTATTCATTCATAACAGGATGAATCCGACGTGAACTATTAAAACGAGAAGTGGACATACCTATTTTCAAAATTGCTGAAGTGGCCCAGATGTTGGCCTGATGATAAAATCGGCGGTAGCAGGTATAAAAAGATGATGCCGGTCTTGAGTGGTAATGAAGATTTGACCATGTTTTGATGAAGACTCCAAATCATCACCGAGCTTTATAGTGGCCACCATATGGATCAGAGTTCCTCCCATTTTTCTCCTGCAGCTCCAACTGACGACACACATCAAGGGGAGGTACTGGACGGGCCGGTGGTGAGGAGAAAAGATCTCCTTAACATATTTCTTTGCACACGTTCAGAAGCAAAGCACTTTGCCATCTGGACGCAGCTCAAGAACATGCTTCCCCGCCTGCCCCCCCACGTCCTTCTTTCTTCCCTCTCCCCTCACACTCCTCCAATTGCTCGACGGTCCGACCTCGTCATTTCTCCGTTTCAACAGATTACGATGAAAACACGTTTTATGAAAATCATAAAATCTTTTTCCAAAAAAAAGAATGGTTTTCATCGCTGAAAATGATTTCAAAAAAGGAAGATTGCTAAGCTAATGTTGTTATGGATGCAAGCGGCCATGAACGCATTCATCAATGTACTTTTTGGCTTCTATACCCGTCAGTGGCAGTGAATGAGTTAATTTTTGCCAATTATGTTATTAATAAGCGAAAAGCAGAAAGAAAAAAAATCTAAAAATTCATACTTTTTGCCGAAAATGAATGCACGACCCGCCGCAGCATTCGGTGAAGTTGCCAAATCTGAGAGAGTCCAGCTTTATGAAGTTCAGAATCCTCTAATTTAATTCACTTGTGGTTGTAGTTTACATTGATGCAATACAATCTTGCTGGTCATTGCTTTGCATATTTGAGATCGTTTGACATATTGCAAACTATTGCAAATATATAGCACTATGATGCAGCGCCGTCGTGCAAAAAAAAATAAAAAATCTATATATATATATCTAGATATATTTAGTTAAATAATTGGAGAAACTCTTATACTAAACTCACAAATTGGTGGGTTTTTTTTATTCGGATGCAGCTTTTGTTTGGGGCCTGTTTTAAAATTTGCAGGCGCATTTCACTTTGCTGAGCAGTTGACTGTTTTATCTCCATTTAGAATTTGAAATAGACACTCAAATTTTATCGGAGACTTGTGTACTGTTAAACGTTTTCTTACCTTCCTTTTTGATTGAGACATTTTTAGCATAGTGTCATAAGACTTTTTACCCGCTGGCTGCGTTTCGATCCAGGTCAGTCTGGAGCCTGCAGACTCTTGGAGAGTGCGTTTGATGAAGACAGACAGACTCTTTGAAACTGATCCTCTGCTGGACCCGTGGGATGACTCAGTGGTGACATAGCGCTGATCACGAGCCTTGGGGTTCTGAAATTCTCATCAATGAAATGCACACCATTCTAACATGCCAATCGCAGCAAATTGATGGATGCTTGAAAGGCCAAGTATACAAAGGCAGTGCGAGTCTATGCGGCGAAAGGCAACGAAGGATGTTTGGAGAGTGAAAGAGTTACACGACAACTCAGAATAAATGGATTAGAAAAATAAACACTTGGACTACAAACTTTTTAATGGTCTAGAATTCTCACACAGTCAAAATCCAAGACATTTTACATGTGCAATTAATTTTTGGTAATTATCAATAATGTATTGAGTCAAACAGGGGGCATTCTGTTTTTAAATAATCAAGACCATGATAAGTATCCCCAAAATACTGCACAAACAAGACAGAACAGTTGACCGAGTCTTCTACTTTGGCAGGGAGAAAAAAAAATTCTTGACTTATTTTCAAGCATTCATGCTATTTTAAACGATGGCCAGAAAGAAAACAGAGCTAGTAAAATATGTGTGTGAGATCATATCACCTAGATGCAGTAAAAAGTGGACCCTAAAGACATCACTATACTGAATTTGATCTCCTAAACTGAACAATTCTTCATTCCTTCAGTTGTCTAGACAATCTTCCAATAAATCAGCGCAAAAATCTCTTTAACAGATACCCCAAATAGCTTTTAAAAAAATATGAAAGAGGCTGTTGAAAATCTATCAGCAGATCAACAGAATATCACAAACCGAGAGATAGTTTTTCTTACTTGATTGGATGAAATGCCTTTTTTTACTTTCTAACCAGTGCAAAATACGTTATATAAGGTTGGCAAATTTTAAGCTTCTGGTAAATAACAGCGAATAGCAGTGGTGGGCCGTCAAGGCCTTCTCTGCTGGCCCAACCTAAGGAATCGTGATTATATTCTTCACATTGATGTCATATTATATCCTAGTGTTGATTTTTTTAGGTTAGAGTTTGTATGTTTGTTTTATATGTTTCCCTTCTCCAACACACCTGATTCAAATAACTAGTTCATCAGAAGCGGAATAACGATCCTGATCAACAGAATCAGGTGATTTGGAGGGAGACATATAAAAACGTAAGGGTCGCGGGGGTGCTGGAGCATATCCCGGCTGTCTTCGGGCAGTAGGCGGGGTACGCCCTGAACTGGTTGCCAACCAATGGCAGGGCACACAACAAACAACCATCTACGCTCATCATCATACCTAACGACAATTTAGACTTGTCAATCAACCCACCATATATGTCTTCGGAATGTGGGAGGAAAGCGGATTACCCGGAGAAAAGCCACGCAGACACGGGAAGAACATGCAAAGTCCACACAGGTAGGCCGAAGCCGGAATCGAACCCACGACCTCTGCACTGCGAGGCGGCCTTGCCGTGCCCCCGCCCCATATGAGAAAATTACTCCAAATAAAACATAGCAATGTAATAATGCTAGAGTTACTTTCAAAAGTCAAAAGACCTATCCGACCACTTTTGAGGGAGCTTCAACTAAGACAACCTCTGAATCATTTTTCCTATAGTCCTGACAAAATCATTTTGTGGAGTTTTGTAAACGGTAATGGCACAGTAGTCAGTGTTATGTCACAAAAATGCTGAGAAATGGCATGTTGTTCAACTCATGACACAAATTCCTCAATTTACATGGCATCTGTGGAGGGCTGTAATCCCAGTTTGGGCTCTGAAGTGGCTGGAGCGAGACACTATTCTGACAAGGGGACACAATGTGCTCAAGCAAACATTATGGAGTGTGTTTTGGGGTACATGATGTGAAGCTCCAAAGTGGCCTTGTTGTCACGGTAGATGACCACGTCCATAAATATAAACAGCAGGATGTCACCATGGTGAACACAAAGTTAACGAAAAATAATCAAATAATTAAAATTGGAAAAGTGGAAAAAAATAACATTTTTGTTAACGGAATAAAATAAAAACGAAAATGATTCCCCAAAAAAAAAAAAATGAAACTACATTTTGAGTTTACAAAATTAACTAAAATTATTCGTATTTGTAGAGAAAATTTATTTATTTTTTTTTAGGTTTGGTTTTCGGTTTGCCGGAGGAAAAGAAGCTCGAACGGTCGTCTGGGACTTGTAGTCGTCGTATAGTGTGTTATACAGAAACGATGCCATCAAGCAGCAGCTAGTAAAAAAGAGCCACCAAATGACGTCGCTCCTTGGGGACGAGTTTGCGTGCAGCTACGGCTCGAATGGCTCACCTGCTTTTGCTATTTAACGCAGCCTGAAATGCAACGCTCGATAAAAAGTGCTTTCCTTTTTTTGGTTCATATATATGAAAAAAAATATACAGTATATATGAAAAAATACTACACTGCACAACCTGGTTTCAATACTTCTGAACATTAATTCAAGCCACTAATCCGCTTTAGAAGTTGGCAAACAAGGCATGCTAGCTTTATTACAATTAGCGCGCATGCAGGCATCTAACTTTAAAATTGTCATGTACTGTACTTATTGATTATGTCTATATATTATCTGTCGAATGTTAAACTGTACTCTTTAATATCAATACGTTTTAAAATAATATTTTAGTACACATTATAATATATTTTAGATTTTCGAACGGTCGCCAGTTTCGACTTCCGGGTGTGTTGATTCCGCATAGTGCGGCCTCCTCGCGAGTGATTATCCAATTACAAAACGCGTTCTTCACCTTCATCGTAAGGCCAGCGAGAAGGTTCCACTCGTGATCCGATTGGCTATCGCAACTGTCCATCAAATCTGAAAGGTCATTGACCGCGACAGAAAAGATGCCCGCACAATTGTATCTGAAGGCCTCGGAAAGAATATTGCGTGTTACTGGTATTGTGAAACCTGCCTGGCAACAAGAGCTAACAGAATCCTGATTGGATTAAAACTCTCACCTAAAAATACAACGCTAGGATATAATAAGACATCAATTTGAAAAATGTGAGAAGGCGTTGAAGGCCTTGACCTCCCCCCACTGGTTCAAGGTGCGCTGATATTGGAGCTTTAAAAAATGTCTGCTTTTAGTCCGTGAGGAATTTCTACTGGTGCTCAAGCCACGTAAAACAAAGATCATACTGTACAATAAAAAGAAATACAATAATCCATCATTTTTAACGGGCCGGGATGAGATGAAGCCTGTAAAAAAGTCAATTCACAAAGAACATAAGTTGTCAGACATGTAAAACAAAGTATAACATAAATCTGTGCTTCAGACAAAACCGAGGTGGAGTATTAGTTACCATAAACCGCAGACAATTCCACTGAACAGTCTGCAGAAGCGAAAGCCAAAGGGCATTACTACCTGTATCCGAAACATTTTACTACAGTTGCGGCAGAAAATTTACAATGACAATTATTCATTGCTGTTCCAGTTTGGTTAAATTTTATTGTACTTTTTTAATTCCCCGTTGCCAAAATCTGAACATTCCTTTGAATGCAATGTAAGAAAGGAATGTTGACAATTCACACACGAATCCAGGAAGAAGGCAAAAACTGCAGAATGTCAATCTGAGTAATACGGTTCAAAATCAGTAAATGAGTTCAAAGTGATTTTATTTTCTTATTTAACTCATTTACTGCCATTGACGGCTAAAGACGTCAAATATCCATTTTTTTTTTTTTACTCGGCTGGTCGTGAATTAGTTAAGCACGTGCACCTTGCATAAAACTGAGCGCTATGAATGATGGCCAGAGGTATTACGTCATTTTTTGTAACTATTATTATTGCCACACATGTGCATTCGGGGGGTGGGTGCGAGGTGGCATTTTACCAGTTACCCCTTAAGGTCAGTTTTGATGTGCAATTCATCTCAGCTAAAAAAGAAAAATAAAAAATAAAAAATAAAAACTGCTCTGACCTCAAACAACAGAAAATAGATCAAAGGCTGCATACAAACATTTTATTTGTTATTTTTTTAATTACAAAGTTACACACGTTGAGAAGCATAAATTGCAGCTTTGCACCCGAGCTGGATGGCATTTTTAAGTATCCAGTATCCAGGTACCTGAATCAAAAGGAAAGCAGAGCAATGACAAAAGTTAAAAATAATCATTTTAAAAAAGCACCAAATTCAGAAGCTTGATTTAAAAACAAACATACAGTGGACACATTTTTTTTTTTAATATATCGACCTGCATTACTGTTCCAACAGATCCCCATACTTACTGATTCAGCATCATGTTCCAATCCTATATCGTGATGCTCCATCTCATCATCTCTGAACTCTTTTATAACCTAAATAGACACAACACACACACAGAATCATGGAAGAAAAAAAAAAAACAACTCAGCTGCCTTATTAGGAGGCAAAATATCAAAAAAGCACCGGTCCTGGGAGCAGCTAAATTTTGAAATCGGTGATTTTGCTTCCATTTTCACATTTTTTTATATTAACTGCATATTTAAAGATGAAATTTACAATTGATCTAAATGCAAACTCTAAAATAATCTCTTCTAAACAATGAACATCAGTCAGAATCATTACTTTCACTCGATAGCAATATTATCATGATCTGGCTGTGATTGACAGCAGCAGTGACAACCTAAATAATTTCTATTCTATGAGAAGTTCTGCTAAATAAACTAACCAAATGCTATGCTGATGAATCACTAACCTGATATAAAGATGTCTGCAAACGCTACTATTCCACTCCCAACTCACTACAGATGCGTGTGCGAGACTCAGCTGCTTATATAACAAAGGGTGGAAGATCAACTACGTCAAGATTCCGGAAATGGTCGTTCAAATAAATTTTAGATAATCTTTAAAAATTGGCCATTGTCAGGCCGCCATTTTTCCTGATCAAAATTCAGTAACAAAACTTTGTTAACCACAATCTCTCAATCTAGAAAGTTGCGGGGCTGGCAGAGAAGATAATACTGCCACCTGCTGTTCAAATGAGTTAAAAATGTAACTTGTCCAAAGTAGAATGATATAAAATATAGTGTCCTTGTAAAATGAAAATAAATCTGTCTTCTAAATTGAAATCTAAAACACCGCAGAGAAGAATTTTATACACAACACTGCCAAATTTGACTGACTAAAGAAAATACCCAACGACGTAAAAAGAGGCCTCACAATAGTGAAAAATCACCCCAAGCTGTCGAATATCAATAAAATAACCTGGGAAAATGGATGCTACTGCCATCAGCATCTATTTGTTATGTCTATAAATAACTACAGTGGAAAAAAATAAACAGTTTACCACTATATTGACATGATAGTTCTTAGACTTTGCACATATTTTCACCAGCTTTCTCCAAACATGTATTGAAAAACAAATCGCTGAATTCAAATTAAACGGTCTTTGAAGAGAAGAAAAATAGTACCATACCTATAAATTTGAAAGGAATTCAAATAAAAACAAATGAATATTTACGGCAGACAGTGGCATAATAATAATCAGACACTCACTTTTAATAGCTCAGTATATCGTTCAGGATCCTCCTCCATCAGAGTTCGTATCTGGCTGTTGTAGTGCTCGGAAATGCTTTCCTCCACTGCCACAGTGCAGGCCATGGCCGCCTCCTTTCCCAACATTGCCGTCGATGCCCCTATATAAGAGTTCAGGTTTAAGGAGACTGCATCAGAACAAAAATGAATGCAATATTCTTTAAGATGCGCATAATAGGAAACCTTAAACAGCAAGATTAATATTTATAATGAATCACATGAAGATGAAGACGTGTACGACTTTACATACAACTTTTCACACTTATATAACATCACCCTTTTGTTTAATTATGCCTCCTCTTTTACCAACCTAATAAATAGCCAGCAACGTTCCAAAGTGGTAGCAGTGCTGTGGGTCGGACTCTGCTCTCAGCAAGTATTTCATTAAATTTCTCTAGGTGTTTTTTTTCTTGGTCCCACATTTCCTGAAATAAAAGAAACAGCATCTCACAAAAATGAAAGTTAGGGACAAAATACTGATGAAGTGCTGTCCTTAAGTGCGGGTATCCTTGACTTGAGTGACAGAAGCTCAGTCTTGGGGTCTCAAATACAAACAGCGATCACATTCTGACTGTATCTTGAGGTCAAAGGCGGATTCTTCTCTTACCTGAATGAGACCTCCAGCTGTAGACCGGCCCAACACTGCCATCTGGCCGGCGTAGATGCGATTGGCCCCATATTCACCTGCATGGTCCACACGAAGGATGCGGTCAAGCATCTCCTTCTCTGACCTGTCACGCGGGGGCGGCACCACACTGTAGTCACGTGAGCTCCATCGGGACGCTGCAATCAGATTTATGAAGGCACATCGTTAACACATTAATGATGCATCATTGCTATCTTCGGAGCCCATGGTATGCCCTGACATGAATCTCTTATTCTCGCCGCTCTACTAGACACATTTGCATAACGACGAAAACTTATGAAACAACCGCGCCGCCCTCACGCGACACATCCTCTACGTTACACTAGCGCAGAAAATAACAACAGTCATTAAAAATTGACAACCTAGCGACGGTTCATTAGGACGTTTGTTTTTAGCATCTTTAGCATTTTAGCAGTGAATTCTACCCGTACACCGCTTGCGTACCTCTGCTTTTTGAGCTCCGCTGTGCAATCAATGGGACTGCCCTGTTTGTCCAATCATTTAACACCGTGTAGAGGGTTCTTTGCATGTTCTCCTGTTTGTGGTCCTACCATCCGATTCATCAACCTTAGCAAAATAACACACCCAAAAATGCTGGCAAACTGTCATTGAAATGTCAGCGATTCGATTTGTCGCTGAGTGATGACGACACCGAATTTGCGCAACACTTCTCCGCCTCCTCTCCATCCTCCTCCTCCGCCTCTCTTTTATTTATTTATTTTTTTTTTTGCAAATTTAGACAGTACATTACCGCCACCCACTGATCTGACATGATTACGGCATTGGTTTATAGGTTAAATTAGTCTATTATTCGAACATATACTGTACACACATACAGGGTCACGAGATTGTGTTGGAAAGTTCTGGAGCAAAAGCTTCTTGATTCTCGTTCTATGGAAGATCGTGTTCAAATTGCAATAAATTAAAAAAAGACAATGGGCCATTTTTGTTTTCTGTGGTGTTTGCAGAGATTTTATTCGATTCTCCACAGATTATAATTGCATTTCATTTTAATGAAAGAGGTTATTTAGTATTTAAGTTTTGAATTAAGATATATTGAACCGTTATCTAACCAATTAATCATTTGTATGGCAAATAAAGCAATTCCATCATCAGTTGTACAAATGACAGGCACTTACAGTACATGGGTTGCAATCATTTCGGATCACTGCAAGATATTAAGATCAAACGGTAAGTACGACTTCTTGTTACAAGATGTTAGATGAACTATAAACTAGGAACACGTGTAGAAACGTAGTGACAATGGCGAAAAATCAATGAACGTAATGATCTGTTGACACCATGTGCGATGCAGGAGGCTACGTCCACCAGAGTTCACCAAGGAGACTGTGGCATCACACACAAAAAAATGGCCAAACAGACAGGCAGAGAAACAGGAACATGACATTCATAATACAAATAATTCCTTACTGTAGGCATTTTCGAGTTCACATTGTTGGCCTAGTTTACGCGTTGGTCTGTGGGAGGAAACCGCACATTTAGCTAAATACAGTAAATACTGTGATTACCTCTCGGCAGGGGAGCGTCTTCTCTTCTGGGTCAAAATAATGCAGAGCGAATCCTTTGTTCACGATTGTTATGTAAGATAAATCATGGATTTGTTGACTTGCAGAGGTTTGTGGGGCAAACTGAGTAATTGTCGATGGTCTGAAGATGGCACTGTTGCACAAATGAGATATTAAAGAGGATTTGACTGCCTTCGCTGTAGGCCAATATATCATATTTATATTTGAATGTAGAAGTAGGCCATTAACTTTATGTTTCTGCAATAAATTTAGCCGTCATTCACTCATCTTTATGATGGAGTATTGTTGAGGGGGGGGCAATACTCAGTTGAGCGCTATCTCTGAAGAGCAGAAATGGTCTTTAACAAAGCACATAAAATGGTGCTATTACATAGGAATCTTCGGAATGATGGCTCGACTGCTGCAGCGCGGTGATGGTCAGGAGTAAACATGATCGGTGAATGGCGGGGTATGCTGTGTTTGTATGTGTGTGTTTGTGGTGAGACGCCGGTTATGCGTTTCCCAAACTGTCTGTCTGACTGTGGGTGGCTACGCATTTGTGGCTCTGCAGAGGTAATGCGTGTTGCCTGATGTGTCCTCAGTGCTGGAGCGTGCGTGTTTGCGTGTATGCAACAGGTATCCGCCCTGCTAGACTAACAGGTAAACAGAGAACCCGGGTATACACAAAGCCTTGAATTCAAACATGTCCTTTGGTTTTGGATAGGTTACTTAACTGCTGCTGTAACCAGTGTCAAAGGGTGCATATGGGACATAGGCCTTCAGTGGGGATTATTATTATGATTATTATGATATATTACTACTATTATTCCATTTCATGCAACGTGACATAGAGAAAACATTGGAAACCCTTTATATTCCCGTCTGCCCCCGTGAACTTTTTATCCTATACAGTGCCAATCCCGTGACCCACAGGTTTTGTAAATCTTCTTTGATTTTTTTTATTTTTTTTTTTATATTGTATTTGTAGATTTGTGATTCTGCAGCCTTTGGCAGTGATGTGGTTAAAGGGACGCCAACCCCAATTATTATTAATTATCATTTTTTTATACAAGACTATGTTCTATGAAGCCCCACTAGTCAAAACATGGCATTTTGATCAATATTGTGTTTGCGGAATATGAGTTAAGCAGTAAAATCCACCCGTTGTTAGCCATTTCAGCGGGCGGCCATTTTGTTTCCTCGGTCGACTGAAAATGCCATCACAGTTGCTCAGGGCTCAGGTGACGACCAATTACGACCTAGATTCAGTAAAAAAATGTTTGTGTGTTTTTGTAAAAAGAAAAAAAAATATATATATATATAAATATATATATATATATATATACCTTCATTGTACAAATTAATAAAAAAAATCAACTATTTAGTTCACAGCCTAGTTGTCCCTCACTCCACTTCCGAACCCAATTGCATTGCCGTGAGCTCGGTATTTGGTAATTGATTCCACCAATTGAGTCCGAACTAATATTATCTGGGTGCAGCTATCACAATACAATTATCATGATACATATTATTAAACTATAATATTATAGAACAATTATACGTTACCACAAAAGCTCTAGCGGCAATGTGATTGGTACTGACTGGTATGATGTCCTTATGTGTGTTGCTGTTTGTTTTTTGTTTTTTATTCAACACCCTGGTGAAAAAAAATAACTTTGAGCCTTCGACTCATGCCTTGTCACGGTTTCAAATCCCTCACTCAATGGCACAGTGAGAGTGCTCTGAAAATGAAGAGACTTTATCATTACAAACCATCCCCAATTTTCACATTATTCCTGAACTTGCGACCTCGAGGCCCCTAAACCGCTCTGTGCACATCCCCTCAAAATATGGGGCCTAAAAATGGATTTTGGTCACGTTGTTGAAGGATTTGTGGAGAGAGGCTGAAACTGTCAACACTCTCTCCCAATACAATGAAAGAAGCAGGTTTTCGAAATGTAACCTTGCAACAAAAGCCTCAAAGTACATGTTTTCCTGCTTTTTTAGATTGTTTTGACTGATGAGTGAATAAAAGAACAGCCCAGAGACCTGGAGAAAGTGTGTCTGTGCGTCACCACCTTTCTCTTTGTGTAATGGTTGCATGCTTCTGTGGACAAAAGTAAGTCTGCGCAGCCGTGCTCCGAGGCTCTGGTCAGACGAGCGCATAACTGTGGTGGGACGTAGGCAAAGAGCCCCTAGACTACAGTGAGTCAACAATGTCTGCTTTCACTGCAAGGAGACGTGACAGGTCTTGTCTCATTTGGTCTCTGACTAGGACACCTAAGTGTGTGTTGCATGTCAGTGTCTGTTCTCTTGTATGTAATATTGTTTATAACTGCTCATTTACCCAAATCATGAGCAGGGCTGCTTTCTGTTTTGGGGCCTTGATATATTTTATTTCAAGAACCTGCTAAGCTTTATTGTTGTTGGCAAAGTAGGTGAGTTTATGAGGGCATCTCACGCGTTTCTAAAATAAAAGGCTTCTCTGACTATCCTGTCTCATTCTATAAAGTGTAACCATACGACTCATCACTGGAAACTGAAATCACAGTGAGGTAGGATGTTAGGAAGTGTGTTTCTTTGATTGAAAATCACTCCTGACACTCTGTGTAGACTGTGCAGCAGTGGTACCCAACCTTTTTCCCGCAGTGGAAAATAAAAAACAATCAAATCCCTAACTTTTGCAGTGCGGCCTTCTTGAGTGGTCTGTTTTTGATTCATTCTGCTAGCTTGAATGGTTAATATTAGCGTAATGCGACCGAGACAATTAGCTTGATATGTGTCAAGAGTCTAATGTAACACTGAGTGAAACCGACTACGTCTCGAAATCAAATATTTTCAAAAGTGATTCAACCAATATTACAAGTTCTTGGCCAATGTTAAAACCAGAATGCCGTTGTTGCATTAACACCAACAGCTAGTGATGGGAAAATGAAGCTTCAAATTTGCTTCATGAACCAGTTGTTGTTTTTTTTTCGTCGTGTGGATGTTACTGTTGGTTTAAATAATGGGTTTAAAAAATAGCAAGTCAGTGTGCTCTCAGCCCAATGTGGAACAGAGAGTGCCATCTACAGGAGTCCAAAAATACGACAACTGGTTCATGAAGCACATTTGAAGCTTCATTTACCCATCACTACCGACAGCATCACGGGCGTGCTGGAGCCTATCGCAGCTTTCCGCGGCCTGTAGGCGGGGGACACCCAGAACTGGTTTCCAGCCAATCGCAGGGCAGATAACAAACAACCATCCATCCTCACAATCGCACCTCGGGCCAATTTAGAGTGTTCAATCAACCTACCATGCATGTTGTTGGAATGCGAGAGGAAATCGGAGTACCCTGAGAAAACCGAGGCAAAACCGGAAATTGAACCCTACACCCTCGCTGAAGTCATTGTTTTATATAACAGAGAGAGAGTTGCGGGTCGGAGGTGGCGGGAGGTCAGAAATATTATTGGAGAAAAGAAAATAGAACTCTTCTACAATCACAATCCAAAACTCTGACAAAACTGGGTTTGGGAGAAATTGCGTAACTTTGATTTAAAAAGCCTAAAAGCATGAGATATCGTAACTGGCATCCAAAAAGATTTGATTTTCAGATTTGTGTTTAGCGAAAAGCCGTCCAATATTTTTTTTCTACAGAGCGCACACAAACAAATTCGGAGGAAAGTGATTTTTCTTGCATTAACGGATTGTTTACACTTCACAGTTTTGTGAAGTGAAGAGAATGCCACACAGTCAAAACCACGGCTTTCATGGACACTGGGGAGTGTACTCTATATAGCGACGTCTGGTCCAAGTTAAATGGCCCATGTCTGTCTGGCATAGTTTTTTTTTTTTCTCACACCAAAGATGCACTTTTTAGTGGTCTTTATTAAGACACCTGGAGTGACACGGAGATGTTTTCAAGAACGTTCATTCAAAACGGGCATTGCATTGTATCGCGTTTCCCCCACAGCTTGTGCAATCCCAGAAATGCTCGTGTAGTTTGGCAATCGTTCCGTTTAAACATGATCTACTGTTGGGCTTTTTATTAATTTTCTCAAAGTCCTTGAGCGACCATGCTGAACTTTTGTCGACAAGCTTGACTGAATGAGCCCATCTATCGGCAATTCAGACAGTTTATGTTGAAATTGGTTCAAATGAATGTTGAATTGAAGGATGAGGTGCATTTACACTTGGATAAAAATAAAAGATCCGCCTATCAAGGCTGCAACTGGAAATACGGGGTAGGGAGAAACATTGAGGGAAACAATCCATTTGAATGAGTGATGACATGCCCACTTATGAACCATGCCATTTAAAATGAATTTCCTGTTCGCTCAAGGATGTGGCTCACATTTCTCTGATTTACAGAGTGCAAAGTGTGGGTTCGCTGTGCACCAGCGCACAATATATTGAATTACAAATGGCCTTGAGGAGCTGTTTAGATATGCCATGTGGGAACATATATTTTAGTGTATTGTGGTATTCATTCTTTTAAATTTAGATCTTGGAAAGTGGATATACATCTAATGCAATTTGTTTCGAAACTATTTCAAATGATTTTTGACTTACTTAAAAGCTGTTGATGGAGTGCTGTTGTGCTCATAAGTTTACACACCCTATCAGGTATTCGAGAACTGTTGGCAATGGATGACTTATGTGTCACCATCTCATCATTTTCTTTATTGCGATGTTTCACATTTCGGCTGCTCTCAGACACATTGAAGTTTGAATTCCATTAAAAATGTATATGTTTTCTTCAAAGAATGGTAAACATCTTAAGAATTCAGGCACAACTGTACTTATGTAGTCCTAAATCCCTGCATAAAACAAGAGGATGTAATTAACGTGCATTTAAGGGTTCTTGGAGCTGCTACTGAGTGTCATGTAACTCTAAATAAAATAAAATAAAATTAAATTAAATTAAATTAAATTAAATTAAATTAAATTAAATTAAATTAAATTAAATTAAATTAAATTAAATTAAATTAAATTAAATTAAATTAAATTTAAATAAAATAAAATAAAATAAAATATAATAAAATAAAACAAAATAAAATAAAATAAAATAAAATAAAATAAAATTAGTAGCACCTGGCAATAGTATTTTAAGTACCAAATACCAAATCCACTCGTGCATTTTCATATCCTGTTTAGGGTGGCAGAGAGCTGGACTTCTCAGCTGACTTTCGGTTGGATTGCTTGCTACTCAGTATAGGGCACACATAGACAGACAACCATTTCCTCAAAATTGCTGTCATTGAGCTTGAAAGGATCCCAAATATATAAAAAAAAAAAACTCAGTGGCTTGCTCACATTGCATTTTGATCATTAACATCTGCAGTTTGTCACTTTAGCATTTTACCACATTGGACTTATGCTATTTGTACCCCACCCTGAAGACGACAATGTTTTACAGCTCCGTGGGAGAGGGAAATTTCTTTATAAATGCCATAACCGCAATCCTGGCCTCCGCAGTTTTTCATGCTGATATTTTTAGAAGAGCTCAGTCAGCAATCATCAACAGCAAAGGCAAGGATTTTTTTTTTTTAATGCCACTCTTACCACTACAGTGTGGTGACTCGTAATCATCTGATGTCAATGTGCGTCACTGGAAGCCAGATTGAGTGTGAGTCTGGCTCCAAGTTCTATTAGTGAGCGAGCAATCCACATTATTGGGGAACTAGTGACAGAGCACTGATCCGTGGATTTCCATTCACTTCTATTTTTGGGTAGGAGCACTTCTGTTTTCAGTTAAGGGAGAAGCCACAGTCTCCTGATGAGCATCGTTAAAAATAATTTAGCAGTTTTTACTTTGAAGACTTGCATTCTTAGGCTGAAGCTCTCAAGCATCTGCAGATGCTCTATGAAATACTTACAGTGTATGCCTTAAGTTGTTTTCCCATGTTTTCCTTTAAAATCAATTCTAAAATATTGTCACTCACTCACATAAAAACAAGAGCTGACATAAAATCAAAAGAAAAACTCTCATCCACCTGAATTTTGTATATCTAGATTTCCCCAAACCCATTTAATAACAACATTTGTTTTGTTCATCAATAGAATATCATGGATGACATTTTATTTGTCTGGGTGGGAGCAGGTGGCAGTGGAATTTTGGAATTAGATTACATTACATCATAAAAAAATCACTGGGAAAACACAGGAACAAATTTAGAATTGTCAAAAAAAATACTACGGACGAATGTGACCATGACGTAAAGTGAAAACATGGACAAAATAAGAGCAAGACCAAAAGAAATGATGTTATTTTGGGGAACCACCCACAGGTTCAGACACATTGCCACATTTCTGTTACCTAACCTATGACCTTTTCTGAATGATTCATCGCAGAAGACCAAAAAAGATGTTTTAAAGATTATGTAACCTTAATTAATCACAAAATTTTAGACACAGACTCATAGAATAAAAACAACTGGCACTAAATTATTTTTCTACTTTTTTTGTTAGTTAGTTAGGTAGTTAGTTAGTGGGTTATTAACAAAATTTCAAGCAAGAATGTTCTTACCGTAACTGGTTGACTGTCTTCAAGCGTAAAAGCTTTCCCCTCTTGAATAACCACTGTCAACTTTCATTCAGGTCATGTAATGTTAGGAGCGAGAAAAAAAAGGTGTGTAAGATGTTTCAAAGAAGTTCTACTCAGATTAGAGACTATATACAGAAATAGTAAGAAGATTGAGAAAAGCTAATTCAATTTGTAATCCAACAGATGCCCGTGTTGGCAATTTTCACACTTCCCAGTAAACGCTTGTTAAAATGTAGCAAAATCATGAGACTGATGAAGACAGAAGGCCCTTCACACAAATAGCGCAGGATTCTACAAAATTAGCGCTCATGTCTGAGCAGTTGTTACTAATTTATTCCTCTCTTGACATCCTCTGCCCACTTTCACCCATGCCAACATGTTCCATAACCGTGGCTTCAGGTTAAGCGGAGAAAAGGAGAATAAGCAGATTGAAGGCTGTGCGGACGGCACCTGCATAGCTGACACAAGAGGCAACTTTGTCTTTAATTACCGGATTGGGACGGTACAGTACAAAAAAAAATTACCGGAGCAGGATTATCCAGTAGTAGGAAGAGGGGGGGGGTAATCAGTAGGTGACCTTCAAAATGGGAAAAGTGGACATCATTCCGAACAGGAGCAGGAGGAGGAGTTGCTTTCAGTGGGATTAAATAGGATCTTTTTTTTTTTTTTTTTTTGCTCTGATCCAGGAAGATATGGTATGGGATTTTTTTTTTCTATTGGAGTGGGGAAAAAGTATTAAAATGACTGATGCTGGTCCCACTTTTTGAATAGAGGTGTGTATAATTTTTACGTCCACTGTACAGGCATATAATTTTACACCAAGCATTAACAGCTGTGAGCTCAAATGAGACAACCAATTTAGACTTCAACCGTTTGCCTTGTTTGTCGTGTTGTAAGGGCCCCCTTGCCCCCCTGTTGTTGTTTTCACGACGATAGCGACCACAACGTGAGCGATATTAGCTCACAGTCAACATGAGCATGTATATTTATTTCAAATCTATTTTTGGCCGACACATTACCCCGAGAATGATTTCTACTTGTGAGTGGTACCAAGCCAGGAAAGGTGGTAAATACCTTTGGCCTCATCTCACTGACAGAATAATGTGAGGTTAGTCTGGAGTCCAGATACTGGAATTAATTGGGTCTGGTCCACCCAAATAGTACACAACTAGCATATGATGTAAATGATTTAAAATAAGTAAAACAACTCAAGCGGAAGACTGTCTCTTTATAATCGGCTGATCTGAATTTACAGGCGGCAGGAGGATGAGCTCCTAATTTAAGACCCTTTATTTAATAGTTATGAGCAAGCAAAAAAAAACAAAACGGAACAAATATTTTCCTCGCTTTTTGGCACCTCTCTTTGCTTTTGCTGCTGCTAAATTTGTCGTCGCCTTGCTCGAATGTATACGAAGCCAAAATGACACCATTATTTTGACTAGACTCTTTTTCCTCCCGGGAACAGAGGCCAGAGGAAGTGTAGATGACCCAGACTGGTTAACCACACCACACCACCACAGGCTGGCTCCGGCACTGCCACCCCCGCAGCCAACCTCTGCATCGAGCGTCTGCCAACCCCACGTTACTACTACTACTAAATGCCATGACCACAAAAAGCCCAACTTTTACCAGCCTCCCACTAGCTACGCGCTGGGCCATCTTTCACTCCCCTACTGCTGTAAACAGTCTGTCGCCGGGCCATCCGCTGACACCAACCTTATTTTGGTTATATTTACACACCAGACGTGCATGGGCTTGTTGACATTGTTCCCACTTTGGCCTGGACCAGTAGTTTACACACTTCTTGGTCTTGCTTGTGCTCAATTCTGTCAAATTTTTTTTGTTTTTAACTTTTAGATTGCACAGCTGGACTCACGTTCTCTGGGAATGGTCAGCTGAAGAGCATTGGCCCAAAAGCCACTGTGAGGTTTGTTCTGGATGCAGATGAAGTATAGCTCCCCTTGAATCGAACAGCGCAAAGTATTCATTCATTGCATTTTTCTTTTTCCGCATTTTATTTTGGGTGACATTATCAACACTTTTGCAGTAATTACGCCCGCAATATTTTTTTAATATATTGCAACAAGCTTGGCACACTTACTGTATCTTTGGGCAATTTCGCCCATTCCGCTTCAACAATGTTCGATCGCATTCAAATCTGGGCCACTCAAGGATATTTGCAGAGTTTTACCGAAGCCACTCCTCCGTTGTCTTGCCCGTGTTCTTCGGGTCCAGGTGGAAGTTCTACATTCGCACCTGTGTGAGGTCCTGAGAACTCCGGAGCAAGTTTTCATTCAGGATGTCTCCATACATTGCTGTATTCATCTTTCACTGAATCCTAACGAATCCTGAATCCGATTGGTCAGGTGATCAACAGTGCTTGGTTTCCTCTGATCACGATATCTGTAATTCGCTTCAAAGAGTTCAATCTTTGTCTCATCAGACTCGAGAATATTCTTTTTCACAGTCTAAAAGTCCTTCAGGGAGCTTTTGGCAATGTGTACCAAACGGACCAATCCAGTGAAGTCATTCCCATGAGGCTTAATAATTTACGGATTTCTTCAACGCAAATTGGTACTAAATTTTACAGACAGAAAAAAAGAGCTTGTTTGTGAATAATGGAATTAAAAAAAAAAAAAAGATTTTATATATATTTTTTTAAGCCAATCATCATACAATATAGACAGTGCGACATACAATTTGGCATTTTGCATCAGGGCCTAATGAAAAACAACTCCTTCGGTCTGGTGGAGAACATAACGTGATGATGACTAATTTGAAGAATAATAATCTCATATTTGCACGTCCAGACATAAGATCAGGTAGTGGTCGTCCCCATTGCCAGACTTTCCATGTTTCTCTCTGCGGCTATGATGCTGCTTGTTTTAGTCCCAGCGACGACTGTCATACTTTCCTGCACAGCTGCTGTGCTGTACTTTTCCCTTGTGTCTTGACCAGGATGAAAAAAAATTGTGCAATTGGAGAACGCTTTTCGCTCAAACACGAGGAGATTTTTGTCCCTTTTTTTTTTTTTCAATATACGTTCTATGTCTCGAGTCTGCATTCGTTTTAATGGTCCACACGGGAGACGTTGCATGCATATTTGTTGAAGTGTTGAATCATTTGGGGTTTTTTTCAGGCTACAACCCAGTGATTTATTTTTGTGGGCTTTTTTATTCCTAATTATTCTTTCACTGTTAATTCTTAAGGCCCTGCAGTCTTTGGCCGCAGTGGCAGCAAGAAGAGCAAATGTCCTTCTTTGACCTTGCTGTCCTGAGGATGACATTCAATTTCGGTAAAGCTTTGAACTCTCAAACAGCTCGCTGGGCTACAAAAGGGGACTGAACTTGGACATCCTTAAAGGAATAATTCCTTCCCATGTCTGTGTTTGTGCTGTTTTATTTCCCATTTTTAGCATTTTTTTAAAGTATCGTGATGATTTTAGGGTTTCTGCTTTGGCTTGGATGACTTATTAATGAACTTTGTCCTCTATTTGCCCTGTGTCAGCAGTTTTTTTTTTTTGTTTTTTTTTTTTTACTAATACTTGGAAATTCATGTGACACTAGAAAATCCACAGAAAAACACATAATACTCGAAATAATTTTGCTTGGACTGAAAAACTCTCAATACTTAACTGTGCACTCACAACGTGGTTTCTGCACAAATATGCACGTTTGTTCAGCTTTTACATGAACTCGTCACCCAACAACGTGTGAGCTCATCATAAACCTGCCGTTGACAGTTTGAACGGTGCTTTCAATCGCGTACGTTTGCACCAACTATGTGGTCACACGAGGTGATGTCTGAGATGTGGGCATAAGGGCTGCGAGACGGACTTGGAGAGGAGGCAGTGAGTGAAAGTAGGAGGAGCTTTTCTGGGTGGGGGACCGTCATCCCATGGAGGGGAGTAGCTTTGGTGTTTTGATTGAAATCTAGCAGATGTGGGACCGAGGAGAGGGGTGTGCGCGCGAGAGAAAGAGAAATATTTCCACCCACCTAACAAGGAGCCACGCTCATAAACAGGCAGGCAGACGGGGTGAGAGTCAGAAGGACACAAGCTCTCGGGGCAGCAGCAGTTCAAGCCTATGCAAACACTTTAAGAGCTGATGTTCTATCAAAGGCGAGGACAAGTCACACAGACACGCTCCAACACTTACTCGCTAATAAACACTCAGCCATTCAGACACATTAGCAAGGACGGCTTCCACTAGAAAGACTGGCATCCACGAGAGAGGAGAGGTCCATCAAGGACACACAGTGAATTCTTTATCCTGACTGGGACACACACGTGTGCTGAAGGTGTGCTACCTAGCGTGAGGAACAGGACTGTTCCAGCATCAGAGAGGAAGCAGCGAGCGAGTGGATGGATGCCTTCTGCCGACTCAGTGGCCTGGACCCTCTGTGGGTGAGTGTCAACGGGCCTTTTGTGTTTTCTCTCTCTCTCTCTCTCTCGCTCGTTCGCTCGCTCGCTCTGGATTAATGTCCAACTCTGTGACTCTTGGTATGGTGAATGTTGCTGATAAAAAAAAAAATAATAATAAATAAATACATTAGCCACATGTTCTCGAATAATCAAATATGTTGTCAATTACTCGCTTCTTGGAGTCCATGCGGGAATTTCACAAACTGTTTTTCCACATTAAGTGTAGCAAGAGATTAGCTCAGCATGTTTCGGCCTGCAGGAATCTAAAGAGGTGGAGATGTTGCGTCCTATGCATTAGGGAGTTCTCCATATTTCAGATCTCCCACAAAAAAAAACTAAACAATATCACCACTTTAGCTGGAATGTTCACGGTCAGAACTCGCCTCTTTTCACTCCTCTTTATCACGCCCCCTCTATGTTTCTGGTTCTCATTACAGCACTTTCACCATCATGACAGAAATCGTATGAGTGGAATCACATTCAAATGTTTTTCTTTTTAGCTGCGTAACGTAGCAAAGAGCAGGCTTTGCATTGTTGTCGTGTTTGCTTCTGTCTTCTGTTTGCTGTACCTTCCCTTTTTAGCTGTAGTAGTCATGAACCTTACACATACCTCTGAAACAACGTCATTGCTGGCTTTTTGGTCACAGCCTTGAGGTAGTGATGGGAATTTCTCTAAAGCATACAAAGCCCAGCTGTCTAGAAGAAAGAAGCTGGAAACGAGGAAACGTATTTAATGCAATTTACGTAGACTATAGGTCAATTCCACCTTTTACTGACACATTTTTTTTGCACTGCAGTTTTATGGGCACATTTGGTGTGAGGAGGATTTAAAAGTTTTGACTTCGCCTCAGTTTGTCGGTCATGTGAAGCAGACGCCTTTGTGGCCTGCGAGCCGATGCCTTGCTGAAACCACTTCAGTCAAGGGTGAGAAAGTGAATAAGATGTGAAATGTACAAGAAAATGTTTGGAGTGCGTCTTCATGAAAGCGTTCTGTTCATCCCTTTGCCATTAACCACAGGAGTCAGAAGAGTCTGTGAAAGTTGCCGCCCACTCACTGGCTCTCAAGAGTAATACTGTTTAAATGAACAGACATGCACTTACAGAGTCCACAGATGCACAGTGAGTGCAAATCCTTTCATTGCGTAACACTGACCTTTGATTTTCTTTTTCTTTTGGGTGGTTTTTCTATTTTTGAACATTTTTGCAGGGGTGCTTATAGGACTCGGTGGTGAGAAAGCCAAACATACAGCGGTAATTCAAAGTGAAACAGGTAGCTGCTAGTCAGACCGTGATTCACACCCTTTTGGCTCCAGAGGCTATGAACGGTGGCGACTTATGGGAAAGAGAGATTAATCACAATGCATGCTGCAACGTTCAGCCTCTTGATGTTTTTTTGACACACTTTTTGAAAAACAAAAATATTGAGACTCGCATTTTTAACAGGAACCTTTCTGGGGCAAGTATAGTTTTTACATCCAGGATCATTTTTCTATAAAACGCCACTGGCACATCTCACAATTTGGTAGCGGAAAGTGTTAGTCCAGCAAAAAGCAGGTCTAAGTTGTGGCGCAGGTGTTGTAAGATGATCTTGGTGGATTTGATCAAAGCGCAGGCAGAGAGATTCTGCGTTCCACTGATTCTGTGGTGGATCTTATTGAATTTTGTTCATAAATACGACGTCAGTGTGCATCAGTCTACCCTCTGAATCGTCACACATTATTAACATAATCTTTAATATTGCACCCCCCCCGGCCGGCTGCTGCATAACGATGGGGTTCACACCCAGGTAGGCCAACTTAACATCATCCGCAAGTGGAGATCTTCTAAACCTACTTTCCACGTGTTGTTCTCCCAAATGGACTCTAGTGAGTCTGTCACGCTTCCGCCACGCGCCTCTCCTGAGCTGAATTGAAAGGAAATAAGTGAAGTTACTTCAATTGGCCGGGAATCAAGTTGGCTACGTTCACTCCCACAATGGCGCAGATGCCCATTTCTACCTGTCGATGAAAATACCAAAGGAAAGAAACTCCACCCATGTGCACAATTAGGCTGAGCTTGATGCTGGACTTGCACTGGGCATGAAAATACGCCCCTATATGTTTCTTTCATTTCCCCTTCTTTTGCAATGCGTAAGTGTCCCAGTCCACGTTTGTCGAACGAGTGCACCTTCAAGGATTTAATGACAGAGCTGTGCATGCTCGGTTGTTATATAATGACATTATGGCTTCAAGCCACTCTCCCTTGTTTAGCAATGCCAATCTGTGCTTCCATACGAGTAACTTTCAAACCACTTCCTTTGGCATCTTGTTAGCAGAGCCAGACACCCTGCAGGCCATTGAGGTGATGAACAATAAAAAGCAAGACGACAACAACAAGCCACTTACTATGTTATTGTGTTACAAAAGTCTTTGGTTCTGCCAATGTTATGTATAAATAAAGATGCCAACAAATGGTTCGTTGGGTTTTTGTTCGTAAACTAGGTTTCGGGTATGAGCTTTAATCTCTTTTGACTTACTTTGTCTTGCTTAAAAAAGACAGGTCAAAGACTTAACAAAGGCTGACTCAGCTTTTCAAAGAAAGAAAGAAAAAAAACTCCTCCTGACACTGTCCAGCCTGGACTCACTCACAATTTTGTTGACTGTTTGTGGTTTCACTCCGTCCTGCTAGGAATGCGAAAACGTAGTCTGCATTCTCTGGATTTGGGCCTAGTCTTCTCACTTTCTCAGTCGAGTGATATTTTGCTGGATTATATCCTTGTAGTTTAGTGGTCATTTTAAAGTATAATATTCGCAAAAAAAAAAATAAAATGTTTTTTTTATTTTTTTATCTCTCTTGCAGGACTGGAACCGCACGTGGTACACAGCCAATCCAGACTTGACCCAGTGTTTTCAGAACACAGTTTTAGTGTGGGTCCCATGTGTCTATTTGTGGTTCCTTGCCCCTCTCTACTGCCTTCATCTTTACTGCCATGACCACGGACGCATTCAATTGTCCTCCCTTTGTATCACCAAGATGGTGAGTTTCATTGAATATGCGAGCTCCACTGTTGCTCGTGAAAAGGATATAAATGATTTTTTTTCTTCAAATAAACCCTCAACCTGATTTCACTGTCCTATTTAGGTGTTCGGGTTTCTGTTGGCCTCCTTTGGCTTTGTGGAGTTTTTCTACATCTTACTGGAGAGGAGCGAGGAGATCGAGCAGCACATGATCTTCCTGCTAAGCCCCATCATACGCAGCATGACTGTGGTAAAAAATTGAGTACTATTTCTTTTTTTATTTTATTTTAATTTTCTTACTTTATTTCTTACATTTCAACAATGAAAAAAATGCAAATGATCCAATTGTTTTAGCATATTCATAGTATGATTGTATCTGGTTTTGGTGTCAGTTTCACGGGCTGAAAATGTAATTATTTGAAAACAGGTTTAAATTGTTTGTCTTTGACACCAACACCAATATCGCTTCTGTGTAAATTGGCCATTTGTGGAAAAAGTCGCGCTAAGTGCAAGCATAAACAAAGACAAATACAATACGAGCTAAATAACCATGACAGGTCACAGCCTTGGTGTTTATAGCCCTCTCCTAGTAAAGGTACAATGACCTGTACCCCTACTGTGACCAGAGGAGTTTCATTGCCAACATGTGCAAGGCCTCTGGAGGGAATACAAAAGGCAGTTTCAGAAATGACTCAAGAGTGCAAGTTAGTGTGTACGTGTCTAGTGTTTTTTTTTTTTGTTTGGTTTTTTTTTCCCCAAAGCGACATTGCCAAATTCTGACCTGGCATACATATAACAGCATTTTGACAAGTCCATGTGAAAGGGAATTGTTGGACAATCTTGTCGTCATGATGTGAAACTTTTTTTTTTTTCTGAAAGCTCAAATGTTTTTCTAGGAAATGTTATTAGTTTTTTTTATTAAATGACATGAATGGATTTGCCTCAGAATTTATAACAACCAACAATTCTATAAAATGATCATTCTGTAAGTGAGTAAAACCTATGGATTGTGTCAAACCACTTGTCAGACATTCCTCCCGTGTTGCCGGGGGCAACAAGAAATTTCTGGGAAAGTGGCTCACATGTCGACGCGCATGCACATGAAAGAATATAGAACGCATCATTCATTGGCAAGACACTAAGGTGAAAAGCAAAATAACTAAGGATAGATTTATAGTGTTGCAGTCAATGTAAATATTGCATTGACCTGCAAACGTGCTCATATTTGACCATCAATCATCAAGTGTGCAGAGTAGAATAAGACTTCCATCAATTTCAGTTTCATGTGGGAATAGTGTACGTGAAGGACAGAGATGGGCACTTTACCCAATTTTGCCGGCCCGTCATCCATCTGTGAACTTGGAACATTATTCAAAGCTTGTTAAAAGGCTAATTTCCCATTCAAATCCCCTTACTGTAATTTCCAGACTACAAAACACACCTGATTAAAAGCCACAATAAAAGCCATAAAAACGGATTTCTACATACATTAGCCACTTCGGACGAATAGCTGCGGAGCTCCACGTTATGCTCATATTAACTCATTCACTACCAAATGAGTGAAAAGAAAAGACGTATTTGGCCGTCAATGGTATTGAATGAGTTAAACGCAACTTAAAATGCGTATTATGGTTCTCAATTGCTTCTTCACACAGCTCCAGCTGTTGTGAAATACGCTATATAATTAAAATTGTATAGTAATGTATTCCCTCTCTCTCTCTCTCTCTCTCTCTCTCTCTCTCCCTACCTCTCACTCTCTCCCCCTCTCTCTCTGTCAGTTGAACTCTCAGTTAAAGGGTCAGTACCATGCAAAAGCAGATTTCATTCTGCTCCGAGTGCAAATATTTGAATTCTATATACACAGTAATTGACCCGGTTAAGGACGATCACAGGGACGGACGAAAAACAACTTTCTTTCTTGCGCAGTCTGTCCTTTTTAAAAAGACGGAATGCCCATCTCTGGTGATGGTACAATTCACTTAAAGTGTCGTAGTTAGGTGTTAAATTGTCAAGCTGCATTCATTCACGAGGGCACGGCTTTGACTGATGTCGGCATCACGATGCAGTCAACAGTCAGATGAACCTCGAGCCACTGCTGCTTGTCTCTCGCTTTGCTCACAAAGCTCCCATTCTCTGGAGGCCTTGTTTGGTTTCTTGCTCCCCAAACCAGACTGCCTTGCCCACCTGCGGTCCTTGCAGACTCCCAAACAAATACAAGCACTTCTTAAGATAAAACGCACTGAGACATCTAATTTCAGAAATGGTCATTTATTTTCAGGTGGGTGATATATCATTTATCACATCAGCATCATTCCCTCCAACCATATTCATATTAGATTTGATCAGAAGTCAAAATTACAACGAACATGTTTACAAGATCGCAATCAGCATTCATTTGAACGCACATATGAACATAAATAGCTGAAATTGACAAAAATGGATCAATTGGCTCGTCTACATGACATTGGATAGGCTCCAGCACGCCCGCAACCCTCGTCGGAATAAGCGGTTCGGATAATTGATAGATGGATGAAATATATTGGTGTTGTTTCTAGTCGTGTATTCAATGCAATATATTGGTGTATGTCATAGACGTACTTAATTTACTGATTTCAAAATTTGGCGAAAATAACAGCCGAGCCCACCGGGCAATCGCCAGTTATAGCGATTACACACTCCCATACTGAAAAAACATTCCAAATCACATTTTTTTCTGTGCCTTTAAGAAGTTTAGACTACTGAAAGTAAATATTCCCATATCTGTACAATCCTTTGCGCAAAATATTTGTGACCATAATCTTTTAAAATTAAGGAACAGACACATCACACGCTTAAAAGGACACTAATATCACGAGATTTAAACCATTCCATGATGCACTGTAAAACCTGAGCCGTCATCATTCCTGCAAAGCTTCCACATAATTACAAGGTGGGGATTTTACGCGGATTTAGTTCCACCCACTTACTCATACAGTAGATGCAAACAGGCCTGATGGCTTACGGGTAATATGGCAAGTTATAAAAGGGACATTCAAATGCACAGCACAATTTTCAGGCATTTACAGTGAGGTTTGGGCTAATGCAATTTAAAACTCATCATCCGAGAACAGAATGTACCAGCAACAGGGACTTTAAATTCTAATTAAATAATTAATGCAGCATTTTTTTCAAAGTCAAGTTTTTCCAGACTACCCATACCAGCTAAAACTTCAAGAGTACTTTTTTTTTAATAAAATGATTTGAAAATTACTCTTCATGTGTTGCTGGGCACAATGCAAATGTTTCTCCCTGTGAGACTGACCAGGGCGTAATACAACTTTCCGCATGACTGAACGCCTTTGGCAGATCCTATATCAAGGATCCCCTCGTCTCTTTCTGCGTTGTGTGCAAAAAATCTATTTTATTCTGCAGAATGTAAGGGGAATTTCCCATTATTGACGACATGAAAAACATTTGTAAGGTCAGTAGTATAGGTTTTAGATCCTATTAACTCATTCACTGCCACTGGCTTCTATATCCGTCAATGGCAGTGAATGAGTTAGGAGCGTGTACTTTTTTTTTTGTATACTGTGGCCTGCGATTGGATACAGGAAATGAGTGTTCTATGACGTAGAAGTCCAATTCTTGCAATTCAAAATCATTTTTTACTCAAGTATTTTTTGTGTTCAAGCAGCAGGAGGCGTTAAACCAGCCATGGGCAAACTACGGCCCGGGGGCCACATGCGGCCCGTTAAACGTTTTAATCCGGCCCACTGAACTTGAAAAAAATGAAATGAATAAACCTTGTTCATGTTTTATTTTTCCTGTAATTCTGGAGTGTTCCCACTAGGAGGCGCACTCTAAGACAGATATTTTGTTGTAATGGTTTTGTTCCTTTTCATTTCAAATTAAAGCAGGTTTTTGCGATATACTAAATGTATTTTTTTCTCAGCTGAGGTAAGGTTACCAAAAAACGCTCCATCCATCTTCTCCTGGTCCGGCCCCTCTGTCAAATTTTAGAACCCATTGTGGCCCACGAATCAAAACGTTTAGCCCACCCCTGTGTTGAACAAAACTCTTGCGTCTCACTTAAAAATAAGATAGTCCACAATGTTGGAGCTCATGTCATTGGTCAAAGAATGGCAAAACATGTTGTCCTCCCAGTGCTTACTGAGATACGTTCACAACCACATAAACAACAAGTTTGTAGTGGAAAAGAACAGCCAAAGAGCAAATCATCAACGTTAGACCACCGAATGGAGACGCCAGCAATGTTGTTTACATCGGTGAGGGCACGCAGAACTCTCCCCCTATCAAGTTGTTGATGGGAAAATCCTATTACCACTGGTCTTTAATAGGCAGTACTGTGGCTCATCCCAGACTAACCAATGTGGTGCCTAAATTTACTTTTTCCCCACTCGGTGAGCTGGCCCAATCGTGTGACGTCTCATTTGGCCAACCACTTGGATTGTATAGCGGCTCCCAACACCCAACGCATGACTCAACTGAGGAAAACTGTGTCCCATCATTGACTCTTATTTCGGACAAAACAACTTTCTGCACATTTTAAGAGACGTTCCCATTAACTAAATTGTCAGTACCAGCGCTGGTCACCTCCAGGAATTTTTCAGCTCTGTTGCTAGCGACATTGGCAGATAGCGCTTGGTTTTCTTCCACGGAATCTTTTTGGTCTCGTTAAAACCAGAAGTGTCAAATCTCGGTCCAGAAAGTGCAATTCTTGCAAGGGAGCTTGTTTACTTGCCCGTTAAATCGAAGCCAAACCTTGGCCGAGTTTTTACATTCTGGACTTGGATTTGACTCGCCAGATTAAAGTCATATTCAAGGAAACTTAAACCACTCCTCTTCATCATACCTGACTTTCCTCGCCATGAATGTTGTGATCATGAAATGAGCTAGAATAGTGAAGCGATGCCAGTCGCGATTGAAAACTGAATGCGGATCTCTCACGAATGCCGAGTGGATCCCAAATGTCATTTTTAAAGTGTCAATGCTTTTATTTTATTTTTATTTTTAAAGTCATATTCTATGTCATCATAAAATACTACAGTAGGCCTATCGTAAAAATTAAATGTGGATTTCTGTTTGTTTTAACTGGTACAAATTCTAATCGGATTCCAAGAATTACAATGACTTTAGCGCTATTTTTTTTACTAGCGCTGGCAAGAAGCTAGCCTATAAATGTGTGAATCATTTTCCTCTCTCTGTTTCTGCTCAGATCTTGGCTTTATGTATCATCCAGTTGGAAAGAATACGAGGTTGTCGCTCTTCTGTATTCCTCTTCCTCTTCTGGGTCTTGGCTGTTGTTTGCTCCCTCGTGCCACTCAGAGCAAAGATCCAGCTGGCCATCGATGAGGTATGTTGTTTTTGTTTTGTAGTCATTGCGCTAATCGATTAGTGTGTTTGTTTTATTTCAAGTTAGATCCACAAATGTTATTCAGGCTTGTCCCCCCCCCCCGTTGAACATTGAACATGTTAAAAGCAGTCCTATCTAGTAAAGTGAGCTGCCGCCCATAGTCTAGACAAAAATTTCCAGGATCACAGCTTGAGCTGTAAGCTAGGTCAGCAAAGTGTTATTTCATCCTCCATTTTCAACCAAAGTAACTGTACGTTTAGCATGTGTAGGAGGATGACACTGCCAATTCTGGTCAAGCCCGCATGCATTTAAATTTTTCTTTTCTTCCTGTGCCTGCTGTGCGACACTGCAATCATTGTTGAATGAGGCTAAGTTTATATTTAGGTGTGCAAAGCGGGCTGTTTCATTTGCATTTCTTTTAAAAAAAAAAAAAAGAATGCTCAAACAAATACGCATCCATATTTTTGTTTTCAGCGTGAGATTCCCACACTGCTTGGGGGTTTGTAATGATGGGTCTGGGATAAATGCTGGGGAGCCATGGCAGTGCAAGGTCAAACCAGAAGAACGTCAGCGTTGGGGTCATTGGTTTATTTCCAGTAAACGCACAGCCAGATGTAAATCCATACATCGAAACGTTCACACTTTTGACACAATTTGGTGACAAAAAGTGCTCATTATCCCCATGGGATCTTGCCGTTTTGCTGCCAATGTCATACAGGGTACACATTCAAAAATACACATTCAGTTTTTCTACCAAACCAAAAAAATGTTTTGTTCGTTTTTATCGCATTTATCTCATTATGTATCTCCACCGACCCGGAACCGGTTAAGTTCAGGATCGCAGGGACTGAACAAGGTGCCGATTTCTGTAGAATTTGGGCGAGAGGTGGGGTACGGCCTGACAATTTAAGATGTAGCACATCTGTATTGTAAAATATAATTCATAAGTACAAAACTTTATCCTAGGCCTTTTTATTGGTGCCTCTGTTTCATTTGTTTTATTTTTTTATTTTATTTAATTTTTTTACCTCAAGCATATCATGAACACTTCGCTGTGACATAATTCCCTGAGACAAAATGAGCATCATATTTATAAAGAAAGTGTCTAAGTTGTCTGACAGTGTTGAAGGCTGGACGACAAGGTTCATGTTTGTGGACCTTTGGCCTTTCTTGCCTGACCTACATTTTTCTCACCCGCAATTCCGACCAGCTTGACCCATTTTAGTCTATATGTGGAAAGATCCATTTGGTCACATTATATCCCCATTTCTGGGCACAGCTCCATAGTGTTCAGAGAAAAATGTTCGTGTTTACTATATAGTTCTGGATTGCATACATAACCATAGTGTTGCACAACAAACTAACTGCGGCTTTGGCGCTGACCCAATAGTAAAAATGGGCCAAAATAAACAGCTTCTGTATGACAAGGATAACATTTGCAAAAGGTTCTACATGGCAGAATATTATGAGTGAAGACCGTATTTTCCGGACTATAACTCGCTATTTTTTTCTTCGATTTTGAATCGTGCGGCTAATAGAACGATGCGGCTTTTCTGTGGATTTTTCTTTCACCAGTAGGGGGCGCTCTATAGTTCAGAAAATACGCTATATAAATCTTGATTTTTTTTTTTTTCTCTTGGGTCTGTTCTGTTTTCATGAGCAAATTTGTTGCCGTGTTAAAAGGCACGGTAAAACAATCTATTTATGTGCCTTTAAGGGCATTCACAGTACAAAATCGTTCTGCACATGCAGTAAACAACAATTTTTTTCAATATAGAAAACTGCGGCTTATAGCGTGGTGCGGCTTGTATATCGTATTTTTTATTTTATTTTTTAATTAATTTATTTATTTTTGGGGGGGTTGCTGCGGCTTTTCTGAAAAGTGTGGTCGCTTTTTATCACAACTGATTCATTAACTTACAGCTACATGGTGGATTTTAAAACCACAATTTGCCTTTTTACACTTGTGTGTCAGAGTGCCTGAGGGGCACAATTAGATGTTTATGTCTACCATCATGAAAGATTTTTTTTTAAGTTGGGAAGAGATCCAGCAATCAAAACAACGTATCGATGCAACTGAAAAATGTGGGTTGTATAATGTTCCTTTCGCTGTGACATTTCCATCCACAAAAACCATTAATCATCTTCTTGGCTTTGAAGAAAAAAGTCAGACTTACAAAACGTGCCTGTAATAGATGAAACCAAATAAACTTACTGACTCGTGTGTTGCCATCATGGTCTCTAAAAGTTGGTGTTTGCTTACTTCACAGGGCATTGACTCCGATCTCGTGAGATACTTGGCCTTTTTCTGCTACTTCACCATTCAACTGGTCCAGCTCTTCTTGTGCTGCTTTGCCGACCTGCCTCCGGAGGGGAAAAACGTTTTCCAAAAGGTAAATGAGAGGGTCACGTATCCCACTTCCGTCAAAATACTACTGCGGTTATCCTACCTGAGCGTCTTGTGGTGCCAAACTTTTGTTTGCGGGACACTCTGCCTTTTGGAGGCAACGATGTGATGGGATTCACATCTTTACCCTCGCGGCTTTGGCTTCCTGTGAGGAGAGTGTGAGCAAGCATGTGTATGTTTTTCCTTATCCTCCTGCATACCATTATCATGACACATGTAGTATATTTCAAAGTCCCATGAACACTTCAACTCTGCAAGCAATTAGCAATGACTTATCGTTGAACGCAGCTCCCGTCACCCTTTATTCACAGGCATTTTTTTTTTTTGAACGATTGATGAAACGTCATCTTCGCTATTATATTTCATGGCCGTGTAGGACTGCACAGTGTCATACTGAGAGCTGTTTCTGCTCTTTTGCCCACCAAACAACCTCCTCCAGCACACCGAAAGTCAGAGCCTCATCAATCAAACAGTTGTGATGTAATATTTCCCTGGTGATAAACCATAAAAACAGCTGGAAAAGTCCCTCACAGATTTCTGGCCGGTGGTGCGGTGTAGAAGCCACAGACCGGCGTCGTGGACACACCCATTGGTTGGTCTTTGGTGTGTCTTCCTCTTCTTCCTCCACTTCCTTCTCCTCCTCTGGTGAGACTTACTCACCGTATGAGAGGAAATGAAGGATGAAATGCTGGAGTGTTGGTATAAAGAGAGCAAACAGCCTAGTGAGGGGGTGGCAGGATGGAGAGAAACATATGCTTGCGTAGGCAAACGTTCTATGTGTGTGTGCGTGCATATGTACAGGACGGTTTGCGATGACACATTTCCGCTCCGTCTGCTGCTTTTGACCTCAGACATCATTTTTACTCCATGCGAACACTGGGCTCTATTTACAGGATGCTGACTTAACGGAGCTCATGGCCTCTAACTCTGAAACGCCGTTTATTTGCATTTTCACAAATATACTCTTTGCTATCATACTCTGTGTGGATGCCAAAAATCTCTGAAGTTTAGGATTTGCTCAAAAAAGAAGAGTCACTCTGGTTTTTAAATCCGTTGCAGAATCCTTGCCCTGTGAAAGACGCCTCTTTTTTGTCCAAGATTCTCTTCTGGTGGTTTACTGGGTAAGGTCCTGAAAATCTCCCCCTTTTTTTTTCAGCCCACAAATGACTCAGCCCAGCAACATTTCTACTTGTTTACGTGTGTGTGTGTTCTGTTGATGATTATATGTGTGAATCATCTCCACACTTGTTCCTCAGACTTGTTGTGAAGGGATATCGCACTCCTCTGGCAGCGGAGGACCTGTGGACGCTGAGAGAGGAAGACACGTCACATAAGATTATCTCGGTGCTGCAGGAGGACTGGACGGTGGAATGTGCCAATATTCAAAAGTGAGATAACTTCATGCGATGAAGATTTCCCAAATTGTATTTATGAGTCCAGTGGCGCCAAATGTATGCGGCATATGCGGCGCATAGGGGCGCCACGCTAGCGGGGGCGCCAAAGCGATGGAAGGAAAATATTTTTTTTATTGGCCATTTTATGTATTAAACAGCTGTTTGTTCACGGGTATGATTTGATCTAATCACTAATACTAAGAGAGGCACGTCACTGATGGGTGCCCCTCTGCTCCGTGACTGTCACCAGCGCGCCCCGCCCCCTCCTGTGCGCCGCGCGCGCACACAGACACTGACAGTGTCCAGTGCGCGCGCACTCGTGTACACGTGCGGCGAGTGTTCACAATTCAAACGTCTGATGATGCTAAAGATGTAGAAGCAAAATAGAAAGTGCTCAGGGGCCAAAATCCGAAAAAGAAAGAGGGAGAGAGAGGAAGTTTATGCAGGCGTGAAAAGCAGCTTTTCAAAGTGGTTAAAAGACAGAAGGGAAGTTGTGATGTGTCAGCGTAGTAAGAGCCACATATGGCTCAATAAAACGTTCAATAAAAGTTTGAAATAAAAGTGTGACATTCCCCCCCGAAATTTTATTTTTAGGCTACATATAAAAAATGAAACTGTTATTTTTTTTTTTTATTGTTATGTGTCTGCACACCCCCCAGAAAGTAGGAATTTGCACCCCTGCATGAGTGAGACACAAAAACATATTCATATTGCATGAAGACACCTTAACTGATATGGATGGTACAAACGTTTCTCCGGTTTTAAACACTTGATATTCAAGTCCCATCATGCCAGTGATTAGATAATAATTTCATAATAACACTAATGACGAAATCAGATCGACTTTTCCTGACTTCAAAAGGCAGAGCAAGCGCCACCGATTACATTACTAAACTGTTAGCACAAGATGACAATCACACACGCTGTGTTTTTCTGACGATTGCGCATGTCTGCACTCATCAATGTGCTCATGTGGCACATAATGTAATCCATTCCACTCCTCTCACAATGTCTCCATTCACTAAAGAGCATCCTTAGGTTAATTGAATTAATGGTCCGGGGAAAATATGGCTGTGCTAAGATTACAAATTCATCCATACTGTACAATACATAATATAGATATATTTATATATAATAGTGGGCCCCAGCAACAGAGGCCATGCGTGTAACTCTGTTTTTCATCCCCATGACAGGCAGGAAAAGGCCTTGACATCAGGTGTGGCACTTGGGAACAGGTTGCCCGACCAAGCTCAACTCCTCAGGAAGCTTCACAAAGAGCAGAGCTCTGGCTTCTTTCTGTTCAGAACTCTGGCACGCAAGTTTGGTCCATACTTCCTTACTGGTACCATGTGTATCATATTCCATGATGCCTTCATGTTCGCCATTCCCCAGGTGTTGAGGTAAGACAACGCACAGTGGTTTCTTTTGTATGAGAAATTTGGGATTCGCTATATGGGACACTGAGGAAATTGAATCGGTGGAGTATCCAAATAATTTTGTCCATATGGTATTTTACTGTAACTGTTGGGGGCTTCAAGATTAACGAAAAAAATATTTTTGGAGATGTTGTGAACTCGCTGCCTGACATAAATGAGCAAGTTTTGGTGAAACAAAATGAGGTTTGCAGAATGTTGCAGTTATGTAACTCATTATATTTAGAAGTGGAAACTGTTGAGTTTGTGTTGCTGAGACACATTTTCAGTGCACGTGTCCCACAAACCAAGTGACACTGAGTTCAATGTGCTGCGTACAGTAGCTGCCAAGCGCTCCAAACCTCAAGTTGGATCGAAACCTACCTGGGTGGAATTCAGTTAAACAGAAAGAGATGTTGTGATGATTTAAGAAAAAACAAAGCCAACTAAAATATCACATTCAAATCAGATATAAATAATAGTGGCATATTTGATCCCAGATACCAATGCCATTGTTGTTTTATAGGTATTTCCGTCAAAGACAACTAAATAAAACTCCATACTCTGTCAACAAGCAAGTCAAGGCCCCCCCTCTCGCTCCAGTGGTTTGAGTGGAATGTTGTTTTTGAGGCGCAAACAGTGAATTATTTGAAGTGTTAATTAAGGTCATGGATTTGTAAGCAAGAAGTAGACGAAAACCACAGCCCTTTGCCTCAGTAAGGCACACAGCAATGGTCTCTGAATGGCACACACACACACCACAAGAAGACAGTTGCTGGCGTGGTGTGAGGGCCGGCTGGCTACAGGCTGAGCAATGTTGCGCAAACAAAGCTGCTTTGTTTTAATTGAATTGGATTTGTGTGGGACTCACTGGACAGATGAAAGTCTGCATTCGAATCATGTTGACATGTGACATTGTGAAATTGTATCTGATTTTTTTTTTTTTTTTTTTTGTAGGCTGTGCATGCAAATGTGCAAATTCTGCTTTGGAGTAATTCAGTTGTATTCTTCTCTGTGTCTTCAGTCTTCTCCTGGGCTTCATGAGAGATGAAGATGCACCGTTGTGGAAGGGCTACTTCTATGCTACTCTCATGTTCCTGCTCTCTTGCCTCCAGTCCCTCTTTAACCATCAGTACATGTACACTTGCTTCACGGTGGGAATGAGGGTTAAGACGGCGGTTATGGGACTGGTTTACAGGAAGGTGAGAATTGCATATCCCTCTGCAGAACACTTAAATTATATTAAGCAAGATTTCGAGGTACTGTCGGGGGGGAAAAAAGGCACAGTGATTGGGCAAACTTTTTGTTTGGCGGGCCACAATGGGTTCTAAAATTTGACAGAGGTGCCGGACCAGGAGCGGATGGATGGAGTGTTTTGGTCACTTCACCTCATCGGAGAAAAAAAGTATATTTAATTTTAAATGAAAGTGAACAAAAGCATTACAACAAAATATATGTCTTTGAAAAACTACCGTATTTAGAAAATAAAACATTAACAAGGTTTATTAATTTAATTTATAAATTATAATTTAATTTTTTTCAAGTTCGGCGGGCCGGATTAAAACATTTATCGGGCCTCATGTGGCCCCCGGGCCGTAGTTTGCCTACGCCTGATCTAGCTATTTGGGCTTAGCAGTCCAAAACAAGACGTCCAGTCCAGCCCTCATCGATTCATTAATTCACAAGAGATTTTTACCAAGACACTTGTCCGTATTGTGGATTTTCAACATCATTAAATCTGCATAAATATTGACATTAGAAAAAAATGTATGAAGGTGCACTCAACAATAACGTCTCTGTTGTTGTCATTCCAGTCTTTGGTGATAAATAGTGCTGCCAGGAGGACCTGCACTGTTGGAGAAATTGTAAATCTGGTTTCAGCGGATACTCAGAAGCTTATGGACTTTGTGGTCTACTTCAATGCTGTCTGGCTGGCCCCGATAGAAATTGCCCTTTGTCTTTTTTTCCTGTGGCAAGTATGTGAATGTAGAATGTTAGGAGTTTCTAACTTGTCTGACTGAAGATTCTACGACGACTAACCATTGTTTGACTTTTTTGGGTAGCACCTTGGACCATCGGCTTTGGCTGGGATTGCCACAGTCATCCTCATTTTCCCACTGAATGGACTGATCGCAAAGAAAAGAAGCAAGCTGCAGGTAAAATAATAATATTCATAATAATAAAAATAATACAAGAATGGTTGTACATTTCTTTCAGAGCAGTTCTCATGTTGCATGTTAGGTCCAGATTGTCACAGCTGGTTTAGATAGTCGCGGAGGAGCCAGGAGCCTCGTGGGTTTGGGGCCTTGGATGGTACACTTCAGAATGTGACTACAACAATGACTGGAAAGAGCAGTCATACACAACTTTGCGTTTCTCTGAAACAACATGTGGTTTGATGAACTTGAAGTCCAATTTAATCAAACCCAGTATTGGATGGCGACCACATTTCTGGCATTTAATTGCAGACTTGTCATGAGTTATTACAATATTTTTCAATTCATTTATATTGAGAAAAAGATGCTTGACATGCTTACAAACATTCTTTGCGCTTCACGAGGCATAAACACAAATCTATTTTTTTGTGGTTTACAGGAGATTCAAATGAAGTTCATGGATGGTCGCATCAGACTAATGAACGAGATCTTGAATGGGATAAAGATTCTGAAGTTCTACGCCTGGGAGAAAGCCTTCCTGGAGCAGGTGTTGGGTTATAGAGAAAAGGAGCTGAAGGCCCTGAAGAAGTCCCAAATTCTTTATTCCATCTCTATCGCATCGTTCAATTCCTCTTCTTTCATGGTAAGAGTACCGAAATAAAAGGTTTCTATTTTTTGGTGAAAATTTTGAAAATTGCATGTGTTGCTATCTTGCAGATTGCTTTTGCAATGTTTGGAGTCTACATAATGCTTGATGACAAAAACATCCTGGATGCGCAGAAGGTGTTTGTTTCCATGGCACTCATCAACATCCTGAAGACCCCACTTAGCCAACTTCCATTTGCGATAAGCACAACCATGCAGGTAAGCTTATACTCCAAATTGTCCTGATATTGCAATGCTAATTAGTTTTTAGAATGACACTCAAAATTAAATACAATTTTCCTGTTTTTCCTGCTACCTCATGAATAGATCATTTTCACTTTGTCTTGGTGACTACAAATCAAATCAAGTCACCTTTCCTTCTGGTGTTCCCCAGGGCTCCATTCTTGGCCCTCTCTTGTTTAATTTATACATACTCCCACTTGGTTCCATCTGCAGCAACATGACATATAATATCATTATTATGCTGATGACACATAATAATAAATATCTTTTTTTTTTTACTGACCACTTATGCCCGCTTGAGGATCTCATTGATTCCATTAGCAATGTCCAACACTGGATGACAGAGAATTTTCTCCACCTTAATGTACAACATGAAACAAGCAGATAACTCAAATTATAAAGTCTCTCCATTGGCTTGAGTGCAAAGTCGATTTTAAGATTTTGTTTTTTAAATTTCTTAAAGGTGTTACCCCATCTTACAGTATGTTTCCAACACTCTAAATCCTCATGTGAATCTCTCCTCATTTTGTTATTATAGTCTCTGGAAAATCTTTGCCTTTGGAATGCTATACAATGTAATCTTAAACCATATCACGACTCAGTACCTTTTAATTTTTGTGGTTTGCTTGCTGCAAAAACATCCTGGCAAAATAGTAGAATTAAAACATCCCTGTCAGTGCCATTCAAAACCGTGACACAGCTCTATTAGATCTCATGGGATTTTGTAAGACATGAAAAAATTGTGGCCAGCACGGTGTATAGTCAGTGGATGAACTATTTCCTCTGTTCCAGGCTGTGGTTTCACTAAAACGTCTGGGAAAATATCTATGTTCAGAGGAACTGAAAGAGGACAATGTCTTAAAGGCTCCAGTGAGTTCTGGTAAGAGCACCATCTATGTTTAAATGATGACACTAGACGAGATGAATGAGCTGCTATTTTCCCTATAAACACTGTCATAATAAATGTAGGCATACCGCAAGATTTAGTTGTTTGTGTTTGTGGAGCACAACATTTTGACATAAATGATGTGCGCTGTCACTTCCTGGGCCTCCAGGATGACAGACAGACAAAGTAATGACTGGATGCGCCCATTTAGCGGTTGAACATAAATCAGCACAAGAATTCAATCTTTTGATTTATGCTGAGACAAATTAGGCAAACATGCTGCACTTTTCTGTCTCACATCTGTCAACACTTGCTCAGACAGTCTGTAATTCGTACGATGAAGTCAATCTACTTGTAATTACAGCCTGACAGCCCTCTTGAAGGGGCATTTTGTTTTTAAGTGTTATTTGTTTCGTGGGATTAAAGATCATGACAGGTATGCAGCGTTTTATGGCTCATTTTCTTTTCTCCCGCCTAGACGGAGATGATGTGCTGATTGAAAATGGAACTTTTAGCTGGTCTGCCGAGGGCCCTCCATGTCTGAGAAAGTAAGAGCGATCAACAAGACTGGTTAAAAAAAAAAGACTAAATTCATAACAGAATCAGGAGTGACGGACTGATTTTTTTTTTTTTTTGGTATTCACAGAATCTCCATCCAAGTGCCACGGGGTTCGCTTGTGGCTGTGGTTGGACATGTGGGCAGCGGGAAGTCGTCTTTATTGTCTGCCATGCTTGGAGAAACAGAAAAGAGAAGCGGGCGCGTCACTGTGAAGGTACGACATAGTATTCTGCAGATTTTCGCCCTCACCATGTTTGCATCTGCAAATACGTTCACACCTTGAGCCTTCTCTCTAATGTCTATTTAAAGGGTTCTACAGCATATGTGCCCCAGCAGGCCTGGATACAAAATGCCACAGTCCAAGACAATATTATTTTCGGCCGTGAAAAGCTGAAGACGTGGTACCGCCGTGTGTTGGAGGCCTGCGCCCTGTTGCCCGACCTCAACATCCTACCTGCAGGAGATGCAACAGAAATAGGAGAGAAGGTGAGGATGTTTTCTTAAACGCTCTTAAATGCTATGAGCATTTCCTGACAGTCTTCCCTTATAGGGGCTAAATCTCTCGGGTGGACAGAAGCAGAGAGTGAGCTTGGCCAGAGCTGTCTATCGGAAGGCAGATGTGTACCTGCTGGATGACCCACTGTCTGCTGTTGACGCACACGTAGGCCAGCACATCTTCGACAAAGTCATCGGACCCAAAGGAGTGCTGAAAGAAAAGGTAGAGTGCAACTGAGTTCCCATAGAGAAACTGCGCTTTCACCACACCTCCACCACTAACAAGAATGCGGCCTTCATTGTTGTTTTAACAAAACAAAAACCGCCACTTTGGCGGCAGTTCTTGTCTTCAGACAGCCACAACGTAGTGTTAGGTCCATCCAATTTCTCTCATTTGTGTGGCTCTGCAGACCCGTATCCTGGTGACCCATGGGATGAGCTTCCTGCCGCAAGCTGACCTCATCCTTGTCCTCGTAAACGGAGAAATCACAGAGAGCGGCTCATACCAGGAACTCCTCAGCCGCCGTGGCGCCTTTGCGGATTTCATCCACACTTTTGCCAGCGCCGACCGGAAAGAGAGCGCCATACAAAGAGGTGAGGAATCTAGCCATTTTCTGAATATTTAAATTGTTTCTGCTCTATTTGTGTGAGGCCAAAAATATTGTTTATGTAGTATATTATAAATGCAATCCTGTATCTGTTTATAATATTTTGTTTTCCTAATTTTGCTAGGCGAGGGAGTTCTCAGTATGATAACGTGCAGTTTGACATGACTGTAATCTAAACCCACAATAATGAACCATTATTAAATTAATACCTTGATGATAGTTTCGATCAAAACTGAGCATTTAATCTTTGAACAAGGATTTTACCATTGGATTCTGCAAGCGGTCTCCAAACGTAATCTGTTTTTGTGTTGACGTTTGTTTTTCGCTGAGTTATGTTGTTTCCGATTTTTCTGAATGCATCACGTGACTCGCTGGGCGGGAGGTGTGTCCGTGAGAGAGAGAAAGAGCGAGCTATCCGTTGGGCTAATGACGGAGCGAGTTTCCCGGAGTTGTGATCGATTACAGCCAACAGAGCCGTTTTGGAAGAATAAAAACGAGTATTCAATGGATGTTTAAAGACGCTACAGTATAAAAGCATGAACCAAACACTCCAATTTATAATAAAGGAAAACATTTTTCTTTGCTTTCTTGTAGCTGGCTCAAGAAGGTCCAATGCTCGTCTCAGCATGGTTGATTTCATGCCATTCTCCAGAGACTTGTCTCAGGAGCAGCTTATTGGGTAGGCAAACCTACAGCAATATTATCAAAGCAAGCTTCTTATTGAATTTAATAAAACTGACTTCTGGTCTCTCCCTTTTCGTCCCAGAGGTGACACAACTAATACAAACTTGCAGAATATGGAGCCTGTGTCTGAAACAGAGCAGGAACCGGTTCCTGAGGAGCTTGGCAGGCTCACAGAGGCTGACAAGGCCCACACAGGACGAGTAAGAGTGACGTATAATTCAATGATTTTTTTTTTTTTTTTTTTTTTTAAAAAGACTACCAGTTGGTTGATGATTATTTCATTTTCCCCTTCTACAGGTGAGGCTGGAGATGTACCAAAAGTACTTTAAGACCATAGGCCTGGCCATCATCATTCCCATTGTCTTCCTCTACGCCTTTCAGCAGGGAGCCTCGCTGGCCTACAACTACTGGCTGAGCATGTGGGCCGATGACCCAATTGTTAACGGTACTCAGATTGATGCCGACCTGAAACTGTCTGTCTTTGGAGCACTGGGCTTTGTTCAAGGTTAGGCGCAATTATTTTGTACATTGGAAGAAATTTGTTCGGGAATAATTATAACAAAGCATCTTTATTGTCTCCTCAGGCATTGCAATCTTTGGTACCACCGTGGCTATCTCCATCTGTGGCATCATTGCCTCCCGCCACTTGCACATGGACCTACTGGTCAATGTGTTGCATTCACCTATGTCTTTCTTTGAATGCACGCCCAGCGGCAACTTGCTCAACCGCTTTGCCAAAGAAATTGACGCCATTGACTGCATGGTGCCTGAGGGCCTGAAGATGATGTTGAGCTATGTCTTTAAACTCATGGAGGTGTGCATCATTGTGCTCATGGCAACACCCTTTGCCGCTGTGATCATTTTGCCTCTCGCATTCCTCTACGCCTTTGTCCAGGTAACACCTCATCTCCAATTTCAAGTCACAAATCATGCTTTTTCACATGAATTCTCGATAACCCCCAAGCGTCTTTTCTTGATTATGTTATTAATGTGTTTCATTTTTCCACCGTGGGCTATAGAGCTTCTACGTTGCTACATCCTGTCAGCTGCGGCGGCTCGAAGCTGTGAGCCGTTCCCCCATCTACACCCACTTCAATGAGACGGTGCAGGGTGCCAGTGTCATCCGGGCCTTTGGCGATCAATCCAGATTTATTCTGCAGGCCAATGACAGAGTAGATTTCAACCAGACCTCCTACTTCCCCCGATTTGTGGCCACCCGGTCAGTATCAGTATTGAACATAATTTGCTGTCTCCATTAAAATATTATTTATGAAGTGCAATGACTGCTATTTTTCGGACGATAGTTTGCTCCAAAGTATACGTTGCAGCAGTCAATAAATGCATCATGAGTACTCTTCATATTTTTTTCTTTTACTCCTTGTGCAGATAAAAATATACATATATGAAAAAATACTCTATTCTCTGTGTTTAATACGGACTACTAAATTATTTCATCCACAGATGGCTGGCAGTCAATCTGGAATTTGTTGGTAATGGCGTGGTGTTAGCAGCTGCCATTCTGTCCGTAATGGGAAGGGAAACCCTGAGTCCAGGCATAGTGGGTTTGGCTGTGTCACATTCCCTCCAGGTAAGAGGCCATGCGTGTGCTGTATTATATTATTGTCTTAATACTATCTTCATAAGCCTCAGGGGTCAAGCAACAAATGGCAAATACAAGGGGAAATCCACCAAAATCTCCTAGCAAGAATAAATTCTATGCAGGCCCACTAGTCGAAACACAGCATTCTGAGTAATATTGCGATCGTGGAATATGAGTTAAGCAGTAAAAACCACCTGTTTTTAGTCATCTCAGTGGGCTGCCATTTTTTCACTTCCGTCGACTGAAAATGACATCACAGACGCTCAGGGCTCCACTAATGACCAATCATGACTCAGCTTCAGAAAACAAGTGAGCAAGATTGGTCGCTAAAAGAGCCCTGAGCAACTCTGATGTCATTTTCAGTCAACAGAAGTGACAAAATGGCCGCCGCCTGAGATGGCTAAAATCGGGTGGATATTGCTGTTAAACTCATATTCCACAAACATAATGTTAATCAGAATGTTTAGAGCAGTGACGGCACATAGAACATATAATTGAAAAGAATATTTTTGGGTTGACTTCCCCTTTAAGGATGAAATATTTTAATTGTTAAAATAAAAGCCTTGACCCGCCCAGATGTTTTGTTTTAGCAAAAATGCAATGATCACATACCTTATATGTCCATTTTTTACAATCAGTGAATGCTCGTTTGTCTTAATGATGATAATAAGCTGATCTTATTGTTCTGCCTTGTGCAGGTGACTGGAATCCTGAGTTGGATTGTTAGATCGTGGACCGACGTGGAAAACAACATAGTTTCTGTGGAAAGAGTAAATGAGTATGCTGACACAGCAAAAGAGGTCAGCGTTTCCACCACACACATGCACGTCCTACAAAATGGGTTTTGTTCATCTATTATTTTTTAATATAAAATGATGCACCATATGCAGTGACTTATTTAATTCTCTTGAAATCATGCAGGCCAGCTGGAGTATAGAAGGCAGTTCTTTGCCTCTTTCTTGGCCCCAGACAGGAACTATCGAGTTCCAGGACTATGGGTTGCAGTACCGCAAAGGCCTGGAGTTGGCTTTGAAAGGCATTACCTTGCAGATTCATGAAAGAGAAAAGGTGAGTCATTTTAAATAATGTCATGTTTACAAAATGAGGCTTGCATGGGACTTTGTGGTACATTAGACCTCTCTGATGTGTTCCAGGTGGGCATTGTGGGCAGGACGGGAGCTGGGAAGTCCTCGCTTGCCTTGGGAATATTTAGAATCTTAGAAGCAGCGAAGGGAAAGATTTTCATTGATGGAGTCAACATCGCCAACATTGGACTCCATGATCTTCGATCACGCATAACTATCATTCCCCAGGTAAGTTTTGAACGACAGAAACCGAGCTCTGTCTTTCCGCACTTACGCCGTTTACATTCCTTCAAATATGGTGACACTTAACTCATTTAATCCCAGAAATTTCACGAGAGGAAACCCCTCAATTCCAGCGTTTTTCTGTATTCTGACTGATTTTGCGAGGCCAACAGAATATTGTGTTCTAATGCGAAAAAAAGTCGGAGGTATGAAGCAAAAAAGAAAAAAAAATGCTCAGACGTACAAATACGTCTTTGGGAGGCAGGGACTACGTTTTTGAGAACGTATATGCATACTCTATGGATTGAATGAGTTTTAAAGGAATAAAAAAAAAATTGTTTAATCTGTGACCAAAATTATTTATGGGTCTTTTTCTCAGGACCCTGTGCTCTTCTCGGGCTCGCTACGTATGAATCTCGATCCGTTTGACACTTACACCGATGAAGAAGTTTGGAGTTCGTTAGAGCTTGCTCACCTCAAGAACTTTGTGTCCAACCTGCCTGACAAACTCAACCACGAATGCTCAGAAGGAGGAGAAAACCTCAGGTAAAACATACATGAATGGTTCATGTTGCTTAATCCAGCTAATTTGGGTTGTTAGCGACTACAAATCGTTTTCATCTGTGCAGCTTGGGTCAGCGTCAACTGGTGTGCCTTGCGAGAGCCTTGCTGAGGAAAACCAAAATTTTGGTTTTGGATGAGGCAACAGCTGCTGTGGACCTGGAGACCGACACGCTGATCCAGTCTACAATCCGCACCCAGTTTGAAGACTGCACTGTCCTTACCATCGCTCATCGCCTCAACACTATCATGGATTACACAAGGTAGATTTATCAATCTCGGGTTGAATGTATGAAGCTATCAAGTAGCGTGCTGAAAATTCAATTGAACAATTTTGTATTCAGACAAATTATATGATATTTTTAATTAACACATTTCACTTTAACAAACAACCAATTGTTAGATAATCCTCAAAAATTTTCAGGACTTTATCAAGCTCATGAAATAAAAGAATTTATTCAAATTCACACTTTTTAGTTGGTAGGAAATAATATTAAAAATCTTGTTCGTGTTTACCGAAGGCTCCAAACAGATATGGACCTGCCCTAAGCCAGTGACGTCACAAACCAAGGCCGGAAATGTAAATATTAACGACACTGAAACCCTTTCCCCTTCTTGCTCTTGTGCAGAGTGATCGTTATGGATCGGGGGCACATCTCCGAGATGGATTCTCCAAACAACCTCATTGCACAGCAGGGCCAGTTCTTCCGAATGTGCCGGGAAGCCGGGCTAGTATAGGACCACGGTGCTTCCGTCCAAACTTGGCACCTTTTTATCCATGGCCTTTCAGCAAAAGTTGAATTGGCCCTTCCAAGCTTTGTGGCAGCTCAACTGAGGGCATTGTCATCGAGGGTCCAGAGATGCTACCGATCAGTTTCTTACACAAATGGACATGCTGTCCTGAATCAGGAAAGAAAAAAAATACCATCAGATTATCAACATGTAAATGAAGCTACAGTGGATTGCTGGGCGTGTGCAAGCGATTAGTAATGTATACATAGAGTTGTGGAATCGATTCATTCTAATTAAGGATCAAGGCGAAGCCTGGAATGAAAGAGAACCACAAATGATATGGATTGTTATTCCTGTTTTTAATGGGAGCAGTATTATTTACGTGTCATTAAGCACATGACATATATTTAATGTTTTCACAGGCTTTGATGTTGATGTTGAGTTACACAATTTTAAGCCTTGAATTCCAAAAAGAGGGTCATATGCATTTATATACTGCTTTGTCTTTCCAAGAACGAGGACAGAAATTACTCTGACATACTGACCAACTGGAGGGTTCAACCTGGCGAATGAGAGGATTTGAGGTTTTTCCGAGCCTTCAGAAATGAGTTTGAAGCAGCCAATTTAGAATATTTATATGTTCAGAGAATAGGAGGAAAACAATTGTGTGAGCCAAGACATTGGCAGGCAGTTCTTTATTTCTGTCAAAGTAAACACATAAAGTCCAAAGAAATCTTGTTGGTCAGATCTAACCTGATGCATATATGTGAAAACCCACATTGAATGAAGAGAATGTCTCTTCTCAACAATGGTAGTAAATCTTGGTGAGTGTATTTCTCTCCACCACCGCACAACTCAGGCCATACATATATATACTGTATATGTGTAGAAAGATTTCACTATTGTTCTGTTTTTTTTGTTGTTGTTTTTTTTTTTGCTGACGGAACAAACTGTAGATAGTCCTCAACGACCTTGATCCTTGATTCAAAGAATTATGAGCTTTTCAAAGAGAAAAGTCATTATGCTGTTTTGTCTTACTGGTTTAGACAATCTTTTCAAAGAGAAACCATATAGTTTATTTATGTGGTATTTCGAAACATGTCCTTACAATACTGAGGATTGTATATTTATACTTTTTATAACAAGCTGTTTTCATTTTTCACTGACTAATTACTATTATTGTATTGTTGTCTGCATTGTGCTGAATAATAAACATGTATTTGATTCAATTGGATTAGTGTATTACATTTAATATTTGTAATAGACTGTCAATAAAAAATTAAACAATAACAACAATGAATCAAAACGGAAAGTAAAATATTGAAAATAAAATGCAATTTCCTGAGGCTTTAAAACATGACTCTGGAAGTCCGTAATGCTAATTTACTTTATAACTATGAGCAATATGGGACGTTTGTACTTAAATTGATTTTTCAGGTATCTGTTCTCGACTTGAGTATTTTTCTTACGACAAATTTTTATTCTTACTTCGGGTATTTAAAAAAGTAATTAAAATAAATGTAGGACATCACTGAGTAAAAATTGCACTTTTTCTTTTTTGTACTCTGTAGTACAAAGGTCTGCATTTAAAAATATTCAATGAATTCATGCAGTGCTACTTGTATACGAACCCTTATACACAAGGTTCTCTTTTTCATGCAGAATTAGTTTTCTCTAACTGTAGCACTACACTTGAATAGTCGATAGATGGCAGAAGTCGCCGAGTCAAGCCTATTTTGGAGGCATGAAGAAGAGTTGCTGGTTTGTTTACTTCTGTTGCAATGGCGACCATCACTGAACTCAAGTGCGGTGAGTGCTAGTTGTTATTTGTTTGCGTTTAGACTCCCATATAAAACTACTAGTCGGCGCCTCTTCCGGGTGGCAACTGCTAATAACTCAGCTTAGTGTTATCGTACTTTAGCACGTACACGATGTTATTAAACTAGACGCGTATACTGGGCTACTCGCTAAGTTGCTTTATGAATCAGAGATTTATCAGTTTCATGTGCCTCTTACTAAAATGTGTAGCGGCATATTTATCGTAACTGGAGTGATGAACAAAAAAAGAAAGATTTTGTTTTTGTTGCACGCCGTAGCTCATTTTGCAGTGAATCTAGGTCGAACCAAAAGTTGGCAAGGGAGATTCTTTTCTCTGTTTTTCTTTTGGGGTTTTGTGACAATGTTGGTCAAACTCCGTGTTGACCACAGTTTATTTATTCACTATCCTAGTTCAAATTCCAGGGATCACAATTTAAAATGATGTTGATATTGCGTTAAATTGCACACATTCCAGCTGTGAGAGAAACACTGGAGCGGCGCGGCGTGCTGGGCCAACTGAAGGCTCGCATCCGGGCAGAAGTGTTCGATGCCCTCGATGACCGAGGCGAACAGCGTCCGCCGCTGTCCCACGAAAACCTGCTCATCAATGAGCTCATCCGAGAGTACTTGGAGTTCAACAAGTACCGGCACACAGCGTCGGTTCTGACAGCAGGTGATCCTCAGCCCTTTTATGCTTTTACCATATGTAATAATACTCACACTCTGTACGGGAAGTACAGATACTCTATCATAAGTGGACGTACTGATTTCTGTCCTGAGGTAAAAGTTTGAAAAGTAAAGAACGAAAAGAAAACAAATCAAAATGCATTCATACTATAACTTGACACACTGGAAATATAAAAAAAAACGTTCTCTAGTCTGCACACAAAATAGTTACGTCTTTTACTACTTAGTTTTACTATTGCTTGTACTGAGAGAAAAAAACATCTCTGGACACTAGGGCTGGTTAATGATTCAAACTGGACACTTCTTCTGCCCTCGATCCACTCATGGGGTATTGAGCATTAATATCCAACACACAGTTGTCTATTTGAGACCTCAGCATAAAAAGTGGATTCATGGTCACAATTGCCGTGCAGCTCAATGACGCCACTTGGATTGTACCCACTGAAGGACTGATTAATCTTAAATGACATTTAAAAAGAAACATTTGAGCAGTCAGAGTCAAGCGGTGTTCTGCTAGTTGTTAGCCTGCAACACCGCTAATGTGAGTTTCACCTTGCGTTCAAATCAAATCACCCAGACTATCTGTCGGCTGGTCAGAAAGGAGGGATACAATCGTGTTCCAGGAACACAAACCTGGCAACCCTGCCTCAACCTGACTGATCTTACGTGTCATAATTGACTTATTTTGCTCATGAAGCTTGTTATGAAACCCACTGGATTCATTGCTCCGTGGTCACATGCAAAGCCAAGTAAATAACGGAGTGGAACAAAACAACAAGAGTTTTTTAGAGTACGACTAAACTCTGCTCTGTTTGTTATCCCAGAGTCAGGCCAACCCCAAGTTCCCCTGGACAGACAGTTTCTGGCAAGCGAGCTGAGAGTCGCTGAGGATATGAGCTCCAAGTCGGTGTAAGTGATTTTGCCAAGACACAAAAACTGCCAGTACGCATCTTTTGGAGCTTTGGTAATTTTTTTGGTAGAGATCTATGAAACTTCACCATCATTATATTTCCACACAATGAGATTACATAACCATATCTTTGTTTTACTTCCCAGGCTTAGCAAAGGGATTGTGTCATTGCCATTTTGCGTTTCTTTTTTTTTCCAACAGTTACATTTTGTACTCTGCTGATTTATTTATTTTGTCACCAAACCTCAGCATTTTTTCCCAGAAGAATAAATAACACAGCAATAGTCAGTGTTGATATTATTTTTTTCTTGACTTTCCAGGCCTCTTCTCTATGGTTTGGTGTCGCACTTCCAAAATAGTGGTGATGATGGAAGGAAGGTGTTCCTCAAAGGCGCCTCTGCTAGCAATACAGGACACAGAGCTGACAGCTAACACACAAAGCAATGCACAGTGGACCAAAAATGAGCCAATGGAATAAACTGAGACTCACGCCTTTCAATTATCATCATCATCATCATTTTCATCATCTTTTGTTCACATCTCATCAACAGAGAGCTCCCAAATTGTGCTGATGTGCAGTTTGTACTTGCAAATTCACACTTAAATTGTTCATATGCGTTTGCTCGTCTCCTTCCATTTCATTCCTTATTATATTTAAAAATACAGTGTTCCCTCACCACTTTGCGCTTCACATTTTGTGGCGTCAGTGCTTCGCAGGTTTTCCCAAGATATTAATTAAAAAATGGCGAAAAAACAGCCATATTGCAGTAGGAGTCGTCAAAGAGATGAGTTGACTCGCAGGCTTTTCGAATTACTCGCGGGCACTCATACAAGGTGCGTGATTGGTCCCCGGTGCGAGAGCGCGAGTGGATTTATCTCGACTGCTGATTGGCTGTCCATTTTCACGACCCCGCCTAGCAAGCGCGGCTCGCTTTGCTCAAGTGCGACGAAACATCGTCAGATAAAATGTTCGTGTTTGTTTGAATTTGTTTTGAAACAGCTTACCTTAGCTAGAATCATGTGTTGTATTTTATCCAAGGGTCCTTATTGATGTTATTGCGCAAAGTGAAAGGTAAGTTATGATTACTTCAAGCCGACAGGGCTTCTTCTTCGTGGGTTAAAAAATGTATTAGTCCACCAGCACCACAGGAAGACAATTTTACGATTAAAAGAAAAAAAAAACTTTAACGTAGTTACTAGCCTATGTTCCGTTGTAATCATCCGCTCCCGTGTTTGTATATCACGTTGCTCTCACAGCCTGCAACGTGTTCAATCTTCATTTTGTAATTTTAAAGTTAAATTAGTGTATTAAGTACTTAAAAGGTTGGGAGCCATGGCGGGTGGGGGTTAGGGGTCGGTGTAATAGAGGAGTAAATCCTCTCCAAAAATGAAAAAGAAAAACTGAAAATAATGATTAAAAGAAAATTAAACTTCTAAATAGTAGTTTTTAACTTTTCACGGGATTTCTGCTCCCCTATTAACCGCGAAATACGAGGGATTTTTTTTAAACCTTTAAAAGCGGTGCTGTCTTTATCGAGTACAGCCACAGGATGGCAGTATTACCCAAGATAAGACTCGAGCAGGGTTTCCAAACTTTTCAAACGTAATACCATGCCATTGACGTACCGAATGCTCCGGAATTCTGCAGACTTCCATTTCATCATTTTTTTCCTACCACTTATCATCACTAGTGTGCTGAAGCCTATGCCAGCAGACTTTGACCAACGGGAAACTTGGGTACATCCTGAATTGCTGGCCAGCCAATCACAGGGAACTGCCATTCATACCTGCGGCAAGTTTGGAGTCTTCAACGCGCCTACCATGCATGTTTTTGGACTCAGAGAGGATGCCCATACGGGCATGGTGAGAACATGCAAGCTCCACACAGGAAGGCCGTTGCCTTTATTTGAACGCAAGGCCCACCAGTCAGCCACTGTGTCGCCTTCATCAGACTTACTAAATTCCTAACAAAAACATAAATCCATCTGATAAGCAAATAAGTCATCTTGATTTTTCACCCTTGCAATGAGTGACGGAAGGGAACTGAGACAATCGTTTGACCTCTGACATTCACTGCAAATGAGATTATTGGTTGAACGCCGAAACAATTTGGGCATGTATAGAGACAGGCAACCATTCACACGATGTTATCACTGACTGGGAACAGAATCAGGCGAATGCAGCTGTGACACCCTCTCAAAATCCCTTTGGGAGCTTCTCATATCGATCAGCTTGACCTTCCTGGGATAGGAATTTGAGATGCTGACTCGTGGCTCACCCTCCGTTTAAATGAGGTCTACTATAAGTTCATTTAAAAAAAAAAAAAACAGTAAATTGCAAAGAATGACTCTGCACATTACAAATACACAGAGCTACAAGCTCACCGTTTTTGCATTTCCTCCTCCCTCACCATTTAAGGGAACCTGACATTCTTATCGCACGCAACTTGCTGAGCTGATTATTTACAGAGAGGACCATTTATTTCAGGGCCTGATCATCAGCTGTAAACAGACACTATACTTCTGCCCTCGCTTACACTTCAACTATGAACAGTTTTGAAACACTCCTTCAAACCATGTCTTTGCTGCAATTTCCTCATTTATGATATGTGTGGTTGTTTGGATATCAAAGATCTTGTGGGGCAAGAACTTGCGACCTCTGACCTCAACAGCATCATACGCGTTTGAGGTGAACTGAACTCTCATCATCTCCAAATGTATTTTCTCCCCTGAGGCCAAATCAAAGTAGAGGTGAAGCCAGGGACTAGTCTGGACTCAAGTTGCTTTGGAGCAAACCTTATTTGAAGTGGCAGAGGCACCTAATTTATTGGCAGTTGATATGAGTGCTCTCTTGTAAATGGCTATATATGTGGAGGAAGAGTAACAGCGGTTGGTCAGTTGGCAGTAAGCCGTATGATTGATGGTACTGCTCCTCCACACTATAAAACGGTTGCGTGAAAGAGACAGTTGCGTAAATATTAAATGTCGTGTTCTTTGACAATAAAACAGTCCGTTCGTGTTTGCCCTTGCGCTCAAATGAATTCCATGGGTGTCAGGCATATTCACAAATATATTTAGTCAATGGCCATTTATGGTTGTGATGCTGTGGAAAAAAATAGGAAGGAGACATCTGTTTATCAACAATCGATCCGTTTTCTATACCGTTTGACCAAGATTTGAGATTTAGATTTAGTCTTCAATTAACTTAACATGCATGTTTTTGCAATGTGTGAGGAAGCGAGAGGCACGTTAGACTCATTGTCATGCATAACTAATGAGCTGACCAGTGTCTTATGGTACTAATATATTTAAGACCCAAAAGGTTTTATCTACATCATGAAACATCCACTTAAAATGTCTTAATTTTCGATTGGATGGACAACATAATTTCAAGAATTTCAGGAAGACTAAAGAATACTAATTCCATGTTACGCTCACAGGTGGGCTCTTGAACGTTGCAAGGGTCTTCAATCCTGAGAGATGGAAAACAGGCAGGACAGCGGACCTCGAGGAACAGGATTGAAGACCCCTGATGTGTCGAGATTACATGGGCTGTATGGGGTCGTGTTATTTTGGCGCTTCTGATGTCAAAGTGGCATTTCCTCGTAGTTTAGATTAGACTGCTGCTGTGAGTACTTGAGAAGAGGCTGAGACCTTCATGTGGCAACATATTCATTGAGGAAATTACTTGAAAGCTAAAATTTATAGCGCTAACATTGTGATCGGAGGAAATGAGTCACCAAGGCAGTGTTTCCCAACCTTCACCGAGCCAAGAAATCTCATGGCACTTGACCAAACCAAAAATGTCACAAAAAAATGAATGAAAACACGCGCTAATTATTTAAGCAAAAAGATACTTGTAGCAATTAGTTAACATGTAATTTTCAGCACACCTGATGATCTCTGGCTGGGAATCACTATTTTAAAAAATGTCACCATTTACTTATTAAGTGAATGCAAATCTGGAACCAAAAGAAAAATAACACCCTGTGGTGTTAGATAGAGTAGACCACACCTATAGTATCCCCATGAAAAAAGAATTATCCCCATCCGCGTAAAATCATTTCCAGTCCTATTGCCACACAATTGCTACTGGACCATATTTAGTCACTAGGACTCTTAGTGTTTGTCTGTGCTACACTTTGAAAGTAACACAAAAAGCTGCCGAGATTCCAAACAGGACCCCTCTCCTTATATGGCACACACTGCAACTCCTGTTCAGTGTATCTCCTGCTTTATTTGCCTCCGCCGCCCTGCCCCATCGTCTCGTTCGTCATCCCTCCCTATTCCTTGTAGCTCGACCACCTTCCCAATTCGAGAGCACCGCCGCTGCCTCCTTCATGTTGGCCAGGGGGTGCACCGAGGTCCTCCATGTAGGTCCACACACGAATATACGCGCACACACACACACACCGGCACTTCCACTCTATGGCCCAGACCAGGCTCTGGCTATCAACTCACACCTTGATTTATTGGAGCAAACAGAACGGTGTCCTTATATAGAAAGTTCCACTGGAAAGACGATGGAAAGAGGGCGGGGAGGTAATGTGGGATGTAGGAGGTGCTCTTTGTGGTGGTGGAATTTGAAAGATCTGTACACACACACACACGCACACACACACATATATGCACAGACCCAGTGGGAGACTCACCATCTAAATTATGAGTTTGTTTATTGAGGTCTTTCTGGACATCCAGGCAAGGGGGATTCCTGTGCGGGGGACAGCTGACTTGCCTTATGAGGAGTGGTGGTTGATTACATCACATATCGAGGGGGTATACATACTGTTGCATCCTTCAACATCATACAAGTGAAGCCATGCTGCCATTAAAAATGTCACGCCACGTACCTAGATAAAGTCCAAAGTCTGGGGATCTTCAGGTCCTGTCAACATGTTCTCCGATGTTCTATTTGTATGCTTTTATAGGAGTGTCAGTCAAATTTAAGAATTATTATCGGTGGAAAACGTTTTCTTTTATTTGATAGTATAGTGTTTCATTTGCCTCAGTTTTGCGCATGCAGCATAAATTCAGTTCCTACTCAGCGATACGGAGTCGTCCATTCCAGGCTCTTTTCAACTCTGAACTGAATGAGCAGTTACTGAAAATGAGCAGATGGATTGAAATTTTCATGTAACTTTAGTATTGTAGCTCTTTAAACGTGTCAAAACAGAATTTGGGCAGCAGGGTGGTGTCCATCCAAACGCGTGGCACAATCGACAAAAATTCACAGTCACCTTTATAAAAGTGGACAATTTAAAGTCTGCGATTTGGATGAATTTGTCATTTTTCCTTATTATTGATGGGTTGTATGAAAATTAGTATGACATGATAGGGGTGGTCAGCTAATTCCCCACTGATAATAAATAAATAGGGGGGGGGGTAATGTGTATTTTGTAACTTATTCGCAAATTTAGCAAAAAAGTTTGACACATTCTGTCCTGCTTTTGCCACCTCTGCTCATTATAGCTCAACTCTTATCTCGATACAGTTCCTGCCTCACGCCATCACTTTCCATCTTGACTGAGTGAGAAGTGCGCATGCCCACTGCCTCTTGGGGATGAGACTTCCTGTTGGAGGAAAGCAAGCACGCGGACGATGGCCAGTGCAGCTCCTCCCACGCACGCGGCTCACGAGTTTAAATGGTAAGGCTCGCATTTTGAACTGGGGTCTTTTGGACTGTTCGTGTGGGGAGTACCTTGACAGTTTGACCGCTTTTCGCATCCGACGCTGCCCTCGGCACACTTTTTTCTTCCCTTGAAGTGAGTACAGTGCATGTCAAGAGTGTCCATGATCGGCTGCAGATGTTTTTCGCACTTGTCAAACCATCTGATTGTGAAGTTTGCCGTAATATTGAATACTGCTCTGCTTGAATAGCTCTGATTATTGTTGAAAGAAACTTGGTTGTTCTGGCGTCGGACACGATAAAATTGATTTTCAATTAAAGAAAATATTTAATATTACTATTCCACTCGTGACAAACTTGTAAGTGGTTTAAGTGTGTGTATACAGAAATTGCTGTTCATATGTCGTTGTATTTGTGAGAATTGTTACTGCCCACATAGAGTGTGACCACACCAATAAAAAGAGAAGTGTGACGGTATTTCCTTTTAAACACTTCAACTGTAATAAAAGCCAAATTATCATTAATTACTGTATTTCAAGTCAGTCATGAAACTCTGTTTCCTGGGGACCGCTGACCTAAATGAGTGGATTAAACGCTAACGCCCTCGAGGATTTAAAAGAAATACTATTGCACAAATATTCCATGACATTAACATAATTGTAACAAATTGCAGGCCTAGAGACATTTTAATAACCCCGAATGAGTCAAATGCCAGACGCTCATTAATTAATGTTGTTTCCCATGCTGTCATTACTACGCGCATAGCTCTTTAGATAGTTGTTTTTAGGATTATTAAAAAAGATGCAGGAGGAATGTTGCTCAGAAAACAGAGGAAATGAGTGAAATCCTTCACAGGACCCAAAGGCCACACAAATAGAAAGGTCATCTTATCCCCTGGGTTGACAGCTCCCTGTTTATTTTTGACAGAATTCATCATTTTATTAAACCACACTTTATTTTTTCATGTATGCTTGGCAACATTTTTATGGAGACCTATCGTATTTAAGAGCAAATGAGTTACTCTTATTCTGTGATTAATTATATTTATTAGAAACACACTCATTAGATTTATTTACCCAGGTCCAAATATCAATTTGAAGCAGTACTAAATTTGAAACATACCCATGTCATGAATTCTCACATTAATTTATACATTCAATTGCAGTGCTTAACTAAATTATTGGACAAATTGTCATTAAAAAAAATAGAAGAAAGCATACTAACCACACAAAAAAAATTGCAGTGAGCTCTCAATATGTCATTTTGAACAGGAATGAGGAAGTGAACAAAGAAGTATTTTTTGTAATTACTTAAGTTAAAAAACGCAATGTTTGAATCTGCCCGTCAGTCATATCGCGTTATATTCCTGTCAACTCTATTTCAGACATCCGTCCTCAGCACACACCGCTTGTGTTGACACAATACAGCAAAGAGTGGCTTTATCGCAAGTCACAGTGCTGAGGACAGTTCAAGAGTGTGAGGAGCAGGCTGCTCATACAGGAAAAGTCTGTTTGGCGTTATCGGGCCCAAAGCATCATCATTGCTTCCTGATGAGCATGTTCATTCATCGCTTGTCTCCGTCTCCTGTTCATATTTATACATCATTTCGGTTGCTTTGTTTGGCCATGTCCCTGAGGTCTTGTTCTGTTTTCTCAGAAGGCTTTAGGGGCTTTTTTCTGCTTAGTTCCCACTCTAATAAAGAGCGCCAGTCTCGTACAGAGAGATGGAGGGTAGGGAGGTGAACGCAGCAGCCCGTGGACAGCTGACTCTACATACATAATCCTAGAATCTCTAAATTGTCTTCAAGAGTCAAAAGGCCAATCTCATTTGACACATCATTAAAGCTCGTGCTCACATGCTCACTGGACCAAGGGAGGATGATAATAGAGGCGTGTTGCATATGCATGTGTCCAGCTTTTTTTACATTCGCCCATCATGTTGGCATGACCCTTTTGATTTAATGACTGTTGCATGTAAAAATGGTTTCCTCCGGGGACTATTACGAAGCATGACTGTTAAGGTTCCAGGCAAACCCGCTAGCACTCTGCCTTACTATCATTTTGGAGTAAACGTGGGCAGCTGGAGACATATTATTCCCTATATGGGCTTTGTTTGGGAGTTCACTTGCCTTGCTGTTTAGGAAGAAGGCAGAAAAGAGCCTTGCTCCAGAGAAGGGGCCCTTATATGGTCATCACAACACGAGACTGAAGCCCCCCTCCAAGCAGACAGACAGAAAGAAAGAGTGGGAGAGAGTGGGGGTAAAAATGGATCTTGTCAATTAAATGATGACTTAGAGTTAGTGCATGTCAGGGAGCTTGAATGTTTTGGGAGTTTTCTCAGATAAATCTGGGCTTTTTTTTTTTCAATTCCACATCGGCAACATTTTGGCGTAATTGGCTGTTTTTGAAGAGTGAATGTGATAACCACGAGAATTCGTGAACATAACCTTCATGTAAAGCACTTTGCAAACATCTTTGGCGTCATTGTATTTGTTTTATTTAAGCAATTTGTCAGACAAGATTTGTCACACGTAGTTGCAAGAACATGCTTCAGAAAGGTACGTGGAATGTAACGTAGAGCTAATGACATTGCCCATGCTTGTGTCCATATTACTCTTTTTTTTTGTAGTACCAAAATAACAAAAAAAAAAACTAATTGTGGCGTTTTCATAATTCTGTACTTTATCGACTGTTGCTGGCAATAGACGACATGGTCATCATTGATCGATTATTTAGTCAAACCTCTCCCGCAACCAGTTCCCATATTCTGCCTCATTTCTGCTTTAATGCTGTTTTTCTCTCTGCTTCACCAGTTGGCCCCCCCGCCTAGTCCAAAGATGTCCAAGAAGGGCCCAAACGAGGACGAAAAGTTCCTCTTTGTTGACAAGGACTTCCTGAACAGCCCCATGGCTCAGGCCGACTGGGCGGCCAAGAAACTGGTGTGGATCCCTTCGGAGAAACATGGCTTTGAGGCTGCGAGCATTAAGGAGGAGCACGGCGACGAGGTCCTGGTGGAGCTGGCTGACAACGGCAGGAAAGTGACAGTCAACAAGGACGACATCCAGAAGATGAACCCGCCCAAGTTCAGCAAGGTGGAAGACATGGCCGAGCTCACCTGCCTCAACGAGGCCTCGGTGTTGCACAATATCCGCGAGAGGTACTTCTCGGGCCTTATTTATGTAAGTATGCAGCAAAACATATTCCTTCAAAAGAACCTCCTTGACAATCGAATTCTAATCTGACCTGAGAGTCGGATCCCTTTCAAAATAAAAGATGCGCAAACATCTCATCTTTCCTTGTGGCCTCTTAGACATACTCAGGCCTGTTCTGCGTGGTGGTCAACCCCTACAAGATGTTGCCCATTTACTCCGAGAAGATCGTTGAAATGTACAAAGGGAAGAAGCGGCATGAAGTCCCCCCACACATCTATTCCATCACAGACAACGCCTACAGAAACATGATGCAAGGTACGGTCTTTATTCCCGTGTCTCACCCGGCCTAACTATTTCAAAGACAGTAGAAGCGGATCCTAAAGTATCTTGGCAGCAGCACTGTCAACGTACTGCCCTATTTGAGAATCAGTGTTTCGTAGAGGTGGCAATAGACTCTGTGCTTACAGTAAATGAATCTATGCTAGCTCGGCCGTGCTGCGACTTCAGATGGGCCGCTTTCCCATGGAATCCATTTCGTGCCGGCTCGGGGGGTCGTGCCCACTGGATCGCTTGCTGACGTGAGGGCTTTCTCTCTGAGGAGTTGACATCTATGTTGAGGGATGGGTGGGGGGTCTGTAAAGTATTTCCTGTCCCATCAGGCTGTCTGTCCTTCATTCAAGCCAAGCTGTTTACAATGTTGCTCCTTTGGGCACACATGTTTTTTATATGGTTTATGTTAATGAAAAAAAAACGTGCGTTTTTTTTTTTTTTTTATGTAAACAAATGGATTGGAACTTCAAACTATATGGTGACATTTTAAGACTTATGCATTCATTTGGAAGATAACAGCTGCATGTTTATATTTGCGGTAATGCAGCAATAAGAAACTCAGAACTGTTTTTTTAAATCTCAACTAATTCTGTAGGTGTGGATATTAAAATATCTGTCATAGTATAAATGGGATGTGTGGTATGATGCATGCTCTGCTGGCAATGTATAGCATAGCAATGCAGCTAGCATAGATGCATTACAGCACGTAATAGCAATCTTGCTAATTGAGGTGTTTTGATGGTTGTGAGTCGTGACGTGTCTTGCAAATCGTTTGTAAAACGATGATAAAAGTCCTAAATGATTGTAACAGATTATTTTCATTTTGCCTCTTATGACGCTTGCTCACGTGCATTTAATGGTACAATGGCTACAGCTCAGAAATCTAAGAAAATGAAACTTTATGCCAAATTGCAAACCTGAATATGAAATAGTTCCTTTCACACCGGCCAACTCTCTCTTCCAATGTTTGAGTTTTGTCCTATGTTGCGTGTTTTGGCTGCCAATTGTTGGCACGTTATTACTGTCCATATGTTCTCCTTTGACGTATTTGATCTCACTTTACAGAGATGTCATCTTTAATGTAATTTACTGTAAGGTACAAATTGTTAATGGAAACACAAATCACACTGCCTAACGTGTACATATTATTTTTAGATTTGCACTCATTGTGACTTACCAAGTTGCGTCTCGAGCAAAGTCACTGACTTTTCATGCAGTGTCTCATCCTAAAACCACTGCAGTAAATGAGCATTAGTAAAGTGTTGATTCTATTGGCTGCGATCTGCTTCTCGTACTTCTTGGGTGTATGGATCCTTTTGGAAATTAAATAGAATTTAGTTTCGTAGTATTTATTTTTTTCTGCCCGGTTTTGAGTACATTATCTTTTGGAAATAAATTCCCGAGCAAACAAGTACTGTCAATATACAGTGACAAAGCTTATTATATTGTATTTACTGCGACAGCTGTGCAACTTAAACATCACAGTTGTTAGTTTTGTTTTTGTGTGGGTGTTTGGTTACTGCACAAAAAAACTCCATGAAAGTCTTTTCCCCAAAACATCCTCTAAATACACATAAAGTCCTAAGATGTTACAACCCAGTAAACTTCACTCCTCCCATCCATCATCTGAGCAACTTCTCCTCAAAAGGGTCGCAGGCGTGCTGGAGCCTATCCCACTTGATGGCAGGGTACACCCTGAACTGGTCGCCAGCCAATTGCAGGACACACAGAGACAAACAACCATCCGCAAACAATTTAGATTATTCGACCTACCAAGCATGTTTTTGGAATGAAAACCCCACAAATGCACAGTGAAAAGTGAACCTGTCACCACCATCAGACAGACTATCAGTCGCATGATATAGAAAACATTAGTTAATATGCATACGATTGATGGCGACCTTGTCCATGGTTAGCTCCGCCTCTCGCTCCAACTGAGCAAGGAAGTGATCATTGGTATGCAAGAACATGCAGGAGATTGTTTCTAGGTAGTAGAAAATCTTTTCAGTTTGAGTCAAAACAATAATGTTGTTTTGTTCTGATCTATAATTTCACTCTCTTGGGTGGTGGGGAGCATATGGTCTTCTGCTGTCTATCCACAATTAGGCAACGCTGCCTTGATGTTGTTCTTTTCAATGAACCAGTGGAATTTATCATGTGGTGACTAACGGTGCGCACTGTTTTTTGCCCAGTGCCAAAGTATTCACAGTTTACATGGGAGAGTAGTCGAGTGGTGCGGAGCAAAAACTAAGCTATGGAAACACTTCAGTCATGACTTTGCTGCATTTTTCCGTTAGTCTTTCATGCAAACGTAAACTTTGCTCAAGAAGTCTGTTTAATACGTATATCCAATATTTAATGTTAATTCTCGTCAATTGATAATTAGGACGCTCTAATTGTCGCTTGTATTGCTGTGTAAAGATAACGGAACGTATACATACAACTCACTCAAACATAAGGGACTGAAAATTTGCAACACATTTTAAAAGTCATTACATTTCTGTGTCTGCAGATCGTGAGGACCAATCCATTCTTTGCACGTAAGTAAAGATTTGGCACTTTCCAACTTTTTTTTTGCCCTAAACTTTTTCCATGATGTCACACGCAAGGCTGTGTGTGTGTGGTTGCATTTTGCACTGCCTACGTACGGATTGTTCAAAATGCTAGCATAAATTAAAATCCAACCAAAAGGAAAGAGGCTTTAACTACTGTAAAACTGTGATCTTGCAATAAAAGAAGGGACATAAATTGTTTGATTCGTCAAAAAATACTCAATTTGCAATGATATTTGTATACACAGAGTCCCTTTGCAAATGCTTTTAAGCGACTGCAGTGCTCCCCAATGACTTTCCACTCAGACCTTTGGTCCGGAAGTTTGGCCTTTTTTAATGATTGGAAGACCAGATTAGCCTCCCTATAGTTTGGCCACCATGTTTTTTGTTTATTTGTTTCAAGCTATTTGTTGGCAGCTGAAGTGGCCACCTAGAGACGAGCTGTCTAGCAAACTTTGGATCACATGGGATGCATTTATTTATTTCTTGTTTTTAACTGTGTTATGTTCTCAGTCAAACTTGGGAAAATCTCTTCATGTATTTTGTGCTTTTATACATGTATGATATGTACAGTTGGGATAGGAGGAGTTCCGTTAAGGTTAAAAGATGACACTTCACATTCTTGATTGTTTTAGTTCCATTCCATTGAATTGGCATTAAAAAGCAAAATCCCAACCCCCCAAAAGCTTTTTACACTCTCGTCTTAGCATTCCAATCACAAGGGGAAGTACTCTTCAACCCCATGCCGCGATGCCCTCGAGACTTCCTCTCCTTCAAAATTGCAGCGCTGATGCCAGGACGCTGTAGAAAATTTGATCAAAATCAGTCCATTTCCTCATCTTGCTCAGGGTTTGTTACATGTGCTTGTTATGTGTGCGTGTAAAAGTTAGAAAACTGCTTTTGCACTAGCGAGGATCAGAGTCAACACTTTGGGATACACAAGGTTAAATTAATATAAGAAAATCCAACCCACCCGTGTGACGTGTGATTTAAAATACTTTAAACTGATAACGTGGAATGACACAAGAGAGCTGAACACTTGCCCAGTAATGTCCCAAGTTGTCAACATTACCATTTCAGTTAAAACTACAACTGCTCTTAAGCGCAGCAGGCCGTCGGTGCCTTATATGGTAGAAATGTTTCTGGTGTAGTACATGGAATGTCATGTATGACGTGCGCTTTTGTTTGCATGTGTGTGTGTGTGTGTGTGTCTCTATCCGCTGCATGTGCACTTTCAAGCGTTATTTTTACAGCAGGAATCACAGAACTGGCTTCATATTGTGTGTTGTCTCTTGGGAAACTTGTGCATCTAAAATGAGTTTACTTCCCATTGAAACATAAAATGTTTTATGAATCAGATTAAAGCCGGTTTTAGAAGTAGACGCAAACAGATTTATGCGGAGATGAAACCATGCGGCCAGAAGAGAATTACGTCAAAAAACGTCTGGAGTTTACTGCTTAACTCATATTCCACAAGCGCAATATTAATCATAAAGCGATGATTCGACCAGTGAGGGGGGCCTAAAACATATTATTGCAAAAAAACATTTTTGGGTTGACTTCCCCTTTAAAAAAAATCACTTATTCTGGAAAAATTGCTGGCCATACAAAAAACAAAACAATCTGGCAATATGGTCTCATTTTCTAAATGGCCATTAAATGGGTTTCTGTCATAGTTTTGCTCTGATATCATTGAACAAATTATATGATGATGTCTTTGATTTTGTTTTTTGTTTTTTTTTTGGCCGTTGTATTAGCTGCATTGTTCAAAATCTAGGAAAAAATTAGCGGTTTATAGTCCGGAAAAATACGGTATTTGCATTATGGTTTGCCAAATCACCATCGAGGATCAATTAAATATTTTTTTTCAGCGTTTTTTTTTTTTTTTTTTTTACTGTAGTAACATGCCATAATAGCCTTTTGTCGTATTTCATTCATTTTAGTTACCTCATTTAGTACTATAAATGTAAAGAACAAAAAACAGTTTTTTAACGAGACACCATTAATTATAGGGAGCATTATGGTCCTTATTTGGCGACGTTTTGATACACCTCATCAATCAGATTAAGTGCACCTAATGCTGTGACCCGTTTTTACGAACATTCATCTGATACTGAGGAGTACATGGATTCAGTTTGATGGACCATGTGGTGGTAAAAGTCCCATTACAATCTATCCACACAAGTGGCTACTCTCACGATGTCTGGATGTTGTGGGTCCATGCCAGATGAGAACAGGAAAAAATGGATTGAATACTCTCCGAGCTCGCAAGCCCTAACACGGAGCCTCCCATACCTTTTATGGAGCCATGACTTAGATGGCTGTTGGCTCTAGGATTGTTCAACTCTGACTTTCTCTTAAGTATCAAAGATCACAGGCCGCATTTTATGGAGGGAAAACGGGATGAGCGTTCGTGTGCTTGCGTTTAAATATGTCGCAGTTTTACAATGAATTGCTTTAGAACTAAACCTTAATTGCTCGTCTGCTTTCTAGTGAGGTAACACTCCTTTTTTTATCCTCTTTACTGTTTCATGGTGACATCTTTTTCCTCCACAGTGGGGAGTCTGGCGCTGGCAAAACAGAGAACACCAAGAAAGTCATCCAGTATTTGGCCGTAGTGGCCTCGTCACACAAAGGCAAGAAGGACAGCAGTGCTGTAAGTACGCATGCAAAGTGACCACGCTGTAATGAAAAGTAAGGGTCTGTCAGCCAGTTCCCTCACTCTTAATGTATTTAAGGATGCTGCACACTTTAATTCTGTATATCGCCATTTCCTCCAAATAGCAACAATCAGGATCACAGTTTGCCTACGTGAGTAAAGGGGATTGCCTGAAGTGTGTTTTTGTGTTTGCTGTTTCTTGAGATTTAAAAGTGCATGAAGATAGTGTCACTCAGTTACAAAAGAACAATTTTTTTTCGACATCCGTTTTTCAACACTAAGGTTCAAATCCTTACGGAAGAGAGTGTTTCCCCTAACATTAGTTTTTTTTCCTGTGTTACCCAGTGAGAGTGGATTTGCATGATCGTCGTACTTCGTAGTCACTTTTGAAACCGTCAGAATGCCCCGTGAGGGCCGACTAGTGTTGCTGGTTTACAATGTTGAGTTTGGTGTCAAACATCTTCAGTGAACACCCTTTCCCTGCCTGCGGTGATGATTTTCAGCCTCCTCAGCAGTTAAAGGGTCTCTCACCGATCAATGTGCACAGTGTGAGCATGCCCATCTTCTCCTCTCATGTCTCGAACACATCCTCTTGCTCTTCCTCGCTTTGCCCTGACGTTGCAGGAGAGTTCTGTTCTGACCTGATGCATTTAGTTTAGTGCTGTGGTTGGTAATTGTCACTCACTGTTGGCCATCTTAAAAAAAAAAATATATATATATATATATATATATATATTGCAATATTATATACACTGAGCGGTTATACACTGATTAAAGAACCTGACAGCTACAGGATGCAGTCCGATACCAAAGTCAGGTTTACAAAATAAAAAAAAAAACATCTTCCCATGGTCCTCGCCTGAACGAAATTCTTTTTTTGACTCGTTTTTAGTTAGACTCCCCTGGATTTAATATTCAGTAAATACAAAAAAAAAAAAGCTTTGCTGCAAGCTAGCTATCGCATTCTCTTTCTTGCTACTCTGCTGTGCTCTATTTCTCATTTTCTCTTCTCCAGTGGCCTATCCCAGGAGCTTAAATGAGCGAGACAATCCTTTCTGCTTTGATAGCTCTGATCTTCAGTACATCAGATGGTCTGTATCTTGTCAATCTTTTTCAGCTTTACAAGATCTACCACCATGTTGCACATGTTCCATCATCATCACATCACTATTCGCAACCGGGCTACAGTCGTTGCCACCCGTCTGATCATTTTAGTCCATTTCAGCGGATAAACCGTTATTTGAAGCAGTCATTGAGATGGGGTGAGAGGGTCTGACCTTGCCTCAAAGCTGACAGAGCCCTTTGATCCAGTGGATTAACTCAATTCACATTAAGGAGGGGTCTGCCTAATTTTACGGATTTCCCCCCCATGAGCCTCCAGACCAACGGCGTTGTGAAGGGGAAAACGATGTGATGATGATTCTAAGGGCTCATGACTGACCGAGTCTGTTGAAAAATATTTTTAACTTAAGGCATTCACATTCATGAAGCAGCGCCCTGCCACACGTTTAGAGATGCGACACTGAGAGAAAGCGTTCATCAGAAGCATTGTCGTTTGCCAACACATGCAACATGCACTTAGAAATGTATTCACTCGGAGGATTCCACAGAAGCAATGTGCTGGTGTTTTTATTTTCAGCTGAACCAACCTGACCTCCTTATCTGTTTATATATCAGCTTCCCCTCATTTGCCTCCAAACCTCAGGTCAGATGTTGGTTACATAACTTACAGGAATTCTGAAATGTTGACTTCATGCAGGTAGTTCTAGATTCATTAGTAAGAATATATTTTTTTTTAGGCTTTCCGAGTCTTTATTGTCTTTTGTTCTCGACACACGTGAATAATATCCTGGGAGGGGGAAAAGTAATTATATAAACGTTATATAAATGTTGTTGTCACCAGGGAGAGCTGGAGAAACAGCTCCTACAGGCCAATCCCATCTTGGAGGCTTTTGGGAATGCCAAGACCATCAAAAACGACAACTCCTCTCGATTTGTGAGGTTTCCTTAGATGTCACAATTAAAATAGAGCTTGAAAATTGTATCGACTGTTGCACGATTTTTTTTTTCACCTTGTCTTTTCTGTAAGAACCATAATATCATCTATTAACTCTTTCTTTTATTGTTTTCACGCAGGGTAAATTCATCCGAATCAACTTTGATGTGACAGGCTACATTGTTGGCGCTAATATTGAGACCTGTATCCTCCATTGTTTTAATCTGTAGAGTGAAAATGAACTTGTATCTCATTTAGGACTTGGTGATATGGCCGACTAATTAACACACAAAGATTAAGGAAGACATCTTCACAGTTAGACACACGATGAATTTATTTGTGTTCTTTAATCAGCGAGTTCTCAGACCTCCTGGAGAAGTCTCGTTGTATCCGACAGGCGAAAATAGAAAGAGCCTTCCATATCTTCTACTATATGATTGCCGGAGCCAAGGACAAAGTTCGAGGTAATGCACTTAAAATGTGATTTGTAGATGATAATTTTGACAGGGACACGTACGACTCGAGACCATGACTTTATGTGGCATATCATTACTTCTCAGTGAGTCATTTCGAAATGTTAATCCTGTACATTTGTAAGGTCCTAACATTAAGAACTGCTAAAGTAAACCTGAAAGAGATCAATGTCCTTTATTGTTTGTTGTCGTCTTTTTAGAGGAGCTTCTTCTGGAGCCCTTCAGTAACTACCGCTTTCTAGTCGCGGGCCACGTCCAGATCCCAGCCCAGCAGGATGATGAGATGTACGAGGAGACGATGGAGGCCATGACCATCATGGGCTTTACGGATGAGGAGCGAATTGGTATCGCAAATCTAATCTAACTAGTTTGCTTTTAAGAATCATGTCCAAGGATCATACCCACTCGTTCGCAAATGTATAATCTAATTTCGGGTCATCTGCTTTAACTGTTTTAGTCTATCAATCTAATCAAGGAATTTGAAAGTGATTAAAGCCTAAATCAAGTAACCCGCTAACAGGTGACTAATTCTTTAGCTTCTTAATTTATAAGGGCTAACTAAATGCATATCGGATTGCTTTTTATTTTTTTTTTTTTTAACTCTATTGTCTATAGCATCCTCTGTGTGGAGTTTGCATGTTCTCCCCTTGCATAGGTTTTCCTCCCACATTCCAAAAACATGCTTGATGATTGGATGGATGGACGCATGCATCCTATCAATACTGTGACTGTGTTGCTGTAGATATGCTGAAAGTGTGTTCAACGGTCATGCAGCTTGGAAACATTGAGTTTAAGAAAGAAAGGAACCAAGAACAGGCCACCATGCCTGACAACACAGGTTGGATATGATGTTTTGTCTTTCCTATCATTTTGTGGTATGAAACTGAGATATGAAGACATACGTTGTTTTACACGACATCCCACTTCAGAGAAGCATGAAATGAACAAGAAAATGTTAAAAATGGAATAAAAGACCCAGTTATTTATTAAGTTATTATTGTGTAATACATATATTCCTCCTCTCTGTAGCGGCTCAGAAGGTGTGTCACCTGCAGGGTATCAATGTGACAGACTTCACCCGTGCCATCCTCACGCCCCGAATCAAAGTTGGCAGAGAGGTGGTGCAAAAGGCCCAGACCAAAGAGCAGGTACTACACCGCGTGCACTGCTAGGAATATAAGAAATGACATTTTATGAGTTTGATGCATCTATGTGCTCGCGTGTGTGTGTGTGTGTGTGTGTGTGTGTGCACTTCATAGGCTGACTTTGCTATCGAAGCCCTGGCAAAGGCTGTGTTTGAGCGCCTGTTCCGCTGGATCCTAGGCCGAGTCAACAAAGCCCTGGACAAGACCAAGCGTCAAGGGGCCTCCTTCCTGGGTATCCTCGATATCGCTGGCTTCGAGATATTTGAGGTATGGACACGTGAACCTAATATTTAATGTGACGAAGAAAAAAAAACGTTTGTGGACGATGGGCATTCCCGACTCTCTCTCATGGCTGTTGCAGGACAACTCCTTTGAGCAGCTGTGCATCAATTACACCAACGAGAAGCTCCAGCAGCTCTTCAACCACACCATGTTCATCTTGGAGCAGGAGGAGTACCAGAGAGAAGGCATTGAGTGGAACTTTATCGATTTTGGTTTGGACCTGCAGCCCTGTATAGAGCTTATTGAGAGGCCGGTGAGTAGCCTTGAGACAGTGACAACCTGCTTTTCTTCCTCATCGTGTGGTTTCATGTAAATCTCTACACACTGTTTGCAGAACAACCCTCCAGGCATTCTGGCCTTGCTGGATGAAGAGTGCTGGTTCCCCAAAGCCACAGATGTCTCCTTTGTGGAAAAACTCATGAGCACCCAAGGAAACCATGTTAAATTTGCAAAACCAAAACAACTAAAAGACAAGACTGAGTTTTCTATTCTCCACTATGCTGGAAAGGTGACGATAAGAGATCCTTAAATATTAAGATATGATTAGGGTTATGATTTATGAGTGGCTGTTCCAGGACTGCTGAATATAATTAAATCATTTTTTTCCTGTAGGTGGACTATAACGCCACATCCTGGCTGACCAAGAACATGGACCCTCTGAATGACAACGTCACAGCACTGCTCAACAACTCCTCTAGCTCCTTTGTGCAAGACCTTTGGAAAGATTGTGAGATCACTGATATGGCTGCATTAGGAAAAGGATCAAATGTACTTTTGTCTGTTGTGCACGATTCGGTGACTGACGTGTTGTGTGCTTCAGCCGACAGAGTGGTGGGTCTTGACACAATTGCCAAGATGTCCGACAGTTCGATGGCGAGTGGATCAAAGACCAAGAAGGGAATGTTCCGCACGGTGGGACAGCTCTACAAGGAGTCCCTCGCCAAACTCATGACCACACTGCACAACACCCAGCCCAACTTTGTCAGATGCATCATTCCAAACCACGAGAAGAGGGTAAAGAAAAATATTTGCATGAAGTGTTATTTATGAAAACATTATTTACTTCAGATCCCTGTTACCATGAATCAGACAATGTGTCATTTATTACAAATGTGTTTTACCAACTAGTCTTTGTGACAAAAGCCTTAGGCACACCTATTGATGCTACGTCGTTAGAGGTTTCTAAACTCTGTTGTGGTCAATATTTTGTTCTTGTTTGTTTCCACAATATGTCCTCTATGTCAACTCTTTAAGTTCCCTCGCAATTAATGTTCTCCTCAGGCAGGGAAGCTGGATGCCAACCTGGTTCTGGAGCAGCTCAGGTGTAATGGCGTGCTGGAGGGGATTCGAATCTGCCGACAAGGATTCCCGAATCGAATTGTCTTCCAGGAGTTTCGCCAGCGGTGAGTTAGATCAGATGACAGCTAACTATCGCTAACCACTACAGCGCTACTACTATCATTTTGTATTCAATTACAATTTCTGTAAACCTTTCTCTTGAAGCTATGAGATTCTGGCCGCAAGTGCTATTCCCAAAGGTTTTATGGATGGAAAACAAGCTTGCTGTCTCATGGTAAACAAGTGTTCGTCCGTTAAAAATTGCCGTTTTGAATTTAAGCTTACAATGACAGTTATCAATGTCTTTCGATATAGATCAAACATCTGGATCTGGATCCAAATCTGTACAGAATCGGGCAGAGCAAAATATTTTTCCGCACAGGTGTTTTGGCCCAGCTGGAGGAAGAGCGAGACCTGAAGATAACTGTGATCATCATTGCCTTCCAGGCCCAAGCTCGAGGCTTCCTGGCCAGAAAGTACATACGTGCATGCCTTAGAGCAAGACTCTAATTTGTCGGCAAGACTGCATAGTGAAGTGAAATCCAATTTTTCATGTATTTATCATTTTTAAGGGCATTTGCTAAGAGACAGCAGCAACTCACAGCCATGAAAGTGATCCAGAGGAATTGTGCCGCCTACCTCAAACTTAGAAACTGGCAGTGGTGGAGACTCTTCACAAAGGTCTGCATGTCCATATAGGCCCACATAACTCGGGTTCTTCTCCTGAATAGTTAAAGTTCTCAATATTCAATTAATATTCCTCCATGCCCCAAAAGGTTAAGCCTCTTCTGCAAGTGACGCGACAGGAGGAGGAGATGAGCCTAAAGGAGGAGGAGCTGCAGAAATCAAAAGAAAATGCTGTAAAGTACGAATCGGAGCTGAACGAGATCACCTTGAAGCACACAACGGTAAATGACCAATGACATAAACGTAGCGCGTATGGCCCTTTTATCACTCACTCGCAGGGTTACTCGACATCAAGTGCTCAGGTTGACTCTGGTTTTGACTGTCAATTTGCGGCAGATTTTGGAGGAGAGAAATGCGCTGCAGGAGCAGCTTCAGGCTGAGACAGAGTTGTACGCAGAAGCTGAGGAGATGAGGGTGCGTTTGGCTTCTAAGAAGCAGGAATTGGAGGAAATTCTCCACGAGATGGAGGCAAGGCTCGACGAAGAGGAAGAACGTTCTCAGACATTGACGGTGGAAAAGAAGAAGATGCAACAGCAGATGCAGGTAGCTTCGCCTTAATGTTGTGCTCATTTTGCTGTCAGTTATCTGCCGTCTCTCTTTTCAAATATAAGGAAAAGCAAGCATGCAGAGTATTTTGTTATCTCTTCGTTGTTGTAGGAATTGGAAGAACATTTAGAAGAGGAGGAGGATGCGCGACAAAAGCTGCAACTGGAGAAGGTCACTTGTGAAGGAAAGATTAAAAAGCTTGAAGATGACATCTTGGTGATGGAAGATCATAACAACAAGCTGCTGAAGGTAAATGAGAAAAAAAAAACAGCGTGACGTTTGAATTGCTCAGCAGTTTAGACACAATATTTATTTTTTGTAGGAGAGAAAGCTAATGGAGGAGAGGGTTGCGGACTACAGCACTAATCTGGCTGAAGAAGAGGAGAAGTCGAAGAACCTCACAAAGCTGAAAAATAAACATGAGTCCATGATATCAGAACTGGAGGGTAATCATTGTTTAGAAACATCACAATTTTCACACTTATTTTGTTACTGAGTGTTTGTTGATTCGTTCGCCTTCCGCTCGACTTCCAGTCCGACTGAAGAAAGAGGAAAAGGCTCGCCAGGAGCTGGATAAGGTGAAGCGGAAGTTAGAGGCCGAGTCAAATGATCTCCAGGAGCAGCTCGCGGACCTGCAGGCACAGATTGCTGACCTGAAAGCCCAGCTGGCAAAAAAAGAGGAGGAGCTACAGAATTCCTTGGCCAGGTCAAGTCTCATGATGAGTTCTTTCTCAGATGTTCTGTTTTTCAACATGGGCAAAATCAAAACGAATCTCAAACTATCTGGGATAGCTCGCAATTTACAGGGCAAGGAAAATGTCAATGATGCAAGTTGACTTTCAGGCAGCAGGAGAACTAACATACCTTTTATGGATCGTTGTACGTTTGAGGATGTTATTTCTTGATGAATCGCTCTCGCTCGCTCTCTTGCTCAGTTGAACTCTCAGAAAAAGATTTCATTCTGCTCCATGTGCAAATATGCACAGTACTTGGGATGATAAAGGGACAAACGAAAACCCATTCCCGCCCCTGCTGAGTCCGTCCTTTTTTAGAGAATTCTCATCCTCCATCCTCTATCCCAAAAATTGACTCTAATTAAGTTACCAGTCTTTTAAACAAGTTTCCTCCTTTATATAGATTAGAAGATGAGACGGCGCAAAAGAACAACGCTCTAAAGAAAATCCGTGAGCTGGAGGGCCACATCTCTGACCTGCAGGAAGACCTCGACTCTGAGAGAGCAGCAAGGAACAAAGCAGAAAAGATCAAACGTGACTTGGGAGAAGAGTTGGAGGCTCTTAAATCGGAGCTTGAGGATACCCTGGACAGCACTGCCACCCAGCAGGAACTCAGGTCACACTGAGTTCACACACTCATACTTTCACAAAACATAAAATGAGAGCAAAGAGAAAGAAAAAAAAATTTAAGACACATGCGAACAAGCACAAGTTTCACTTTTTTTTCTAGTAAATTTGATATAATATAATCTTCTGTTCTGCAGGGCCAAACGTGAGCAAGAGGTGACCTCACTGAAGAGAGCCATAGAGGAGGAGAACCGGACCCATGAAGCCCAGATACATGAAATGCGACAGAAACACACGCAGGCTGTGGAGGAGCTCGCCGAGCAACTGGAACAGTCTAAACGAGTAATTACTCCATTATTTCACACATTAGTACTTACCGATAATGGATTTTTTCTTGGATTATTGTAACGTATGACTGACTTGTTTAAAATAAAGCCAAAACGTCCCTCCACTACCAGGTCAAGTCAAACTTGGAGAAGGCCAAACAAGCCCTGGAGAAGGAGACGTCTGAATTAACCATGGAGGTGCGCTCGCTCGCTCAAGCCAAACAAGACGGGGAGCACAAGAGGAAGAAGTTGGAAGGTCAAGTGACAGATTTACAATCCCGCTTCAATGACAGTGAGAAGCAGAAGGCGGAACTGGGAGAACGCTGCTCTAAGATCACTGTAATTAGTTTTGTGACGTCGACTCTAAAAATGCTACACTGTAAAAATCCCTAAAAAAAAAATACTTGTTAATCCTCCCACAGGTGGAACTGGAGAGTGTGACAAACCTACTGAATGAAGCTGAGGGCAAGAACATCAAACTGAACAAAGATGTTTCCAGCTTTAGCTCCCAACTTCAGGACACACAGGTTACTGCAGTCGAACTTCAATTTTGTGATAGGAAGCGGCTGAGTGTCGGTCTGACCTTTGACCTGCTTGGTGCCCACAGGAGTTGCTGGCTGAGGAGACCCGACAGAAGTTGCAGTTCTCCACGAAGCTTCGACAGGCAGAGGATGACAAGAACAGTTTACAGGAGCAGCTGGATGAGGAGATGGAGGCCAAGAGGAATGTTGAGAGACACGTTTCCACGCTCAACATCCAGGTCAGAGACTGACGCTAGCGATGCTATCAAACTGTCAGACAGGCAGAAAAAAATGTGCATTTTATTTTTCTTCTTTAACAGCTGTCAGATGCAAAGAAAAAGTTGGAGGAAATGTGCGGGAACGCTGAGCTTCTGGAAGAAAGCAAGAAACGCCTGCAGCGAGACTTGGAGGCAGCCAACACCCAGTTTGAGGAGAAAGGTTCTGCCTACGACAAATTGGAGAAGACTAAAAACCGTCTGCAGCAGGAGCTGGAGGACACACTGATGGATCTTGACAACCAGAGACAGAATGTTTCAAACCTTGAGAAGAAACAAAAGAAGTTTGACCAGGTTTGTCATTGTTGCCATTAAACCGCTACCTGACAACCGCTTTGACATCTTGCCTCATTTGCTTGTGGTTTTTGGGCCTCCAGATGCTGGCGGAGGAGAAGTCCATCTCTAGCAAATACGCAGACGAGCGAGATCGAGCCGAGGCTGAGGCCAGAGAGAAGGAGACAAAGGCTCTGTCCCTGGCCAGGGCTCTGGATGAAGCCCAGGATTCCAGAGAGGAGCTGGAGAGAGCCAACAAGGCCCTCAGAGTGGAAATGGAGGATCTGATCAGCTCAAAGGATGATGTTGGGAAAAATGTACGAGCTAGAATTCAGCGTGTCCCTGAATGCATCATCACTGCCCTGCTGAGATGGGCTCCGGCTCATCCTCGATCCCGAACATAAATAAATGAATGCGTCATCACATAGTTGTGAATTTGATACTCCGTTGTGGTCAGGTCCATGAGCTGGAGAAGTCCAAGCGGGGCTTGGAGGCCCAGGTGGAGGAGATGAAGACTCAGCTGGAGGAGCTGGAGGATGAGCTGCAGGCGGCTGAGGATGCCAAACTGCGCCTAGAGGTCAACATGCAGGCTCTGAAGGCCCAATTTGAGAGGGATCTGCAAGGACGTGATGAGATGGGAGAGGAAAAGAAAAGACAGTTGGTCAAGCAGGTGAGGAAACACGTTTGTCTCCCTTGCAACGCCTCACACGGGAAGTTACTCCCATCGCATTAGAAATCGAACACCTTGCGCACCTTGCAGGTCCGTGAGTTGGAGACGGAGCTAGAGGATGAACGTAAGCAGAGGGCCTCAGCAGCAGCAGCTAAGAAGAAGTTGGAGACCGACATGAAAGATCTGGAGGGCCAAATTGATGCAGCCAATAAGGGACGAGATGAGGCCATTAAGCAGCTCCGAAAGATTCAGGTGACACTGTTTTACACATTTGGTGAAGCTTTCTGGGTTTAAATCTGTGATGGCTTGTGCCTTTTCCGTGTAAAATCCGCCCATCTGTCTGCGTATGGGTTTTCTCTTTGTACTCAGGCTTCTGTTTTCTTTGGCAAATAAGTCTTCAAGTGCTGTATTGCAAACATTTTCCACAAATCAATTTTTAGAATTGTCTAAATTGTCCAGTTTAAAAAATTAAGGCTATTATGGGTACATGTATTCAAATAAAACTATTCTGATGCTGGTGTGTGATTCCCCCTTCTCAACCAGGCCCAAATGAAAGACTTCCAGAGGGAGCTGGAAGATGCCCGTGCTGCCCGTGAGGAAGTGCTGACTACGGCGAAGGACAGTGAGAAGAAAGCCAAGGGCCTGGAAGCTGAGTTGATGCAGCTGCAGGAGGTAACAATGTTGGCAGGCAACAACACTATGGAATGCTAAAGCTAACAAAAACTAATTATAGTCAAAATGTCCCTCATTTTCGTTTTTGGCTATCAATACTAGATGATTTTGAATGTATTTATTTTGGTTATGTTTTACATCCGTAGCTACAGATGAACCAAGGTTAGCTGTTTGAAAATTGTATGTTGCACTTGACAAATACTTCATATATGTAAAAAAAAAAACAAAAAAAAACAACTTATACTAAAGCTGATGACACGTGAACTAAAACCACACATTTTCAAAAAGCGGCGTTCCAAAATAAAGGCTTCAACCCGTGTTTCATATCATGCTTCTTTAGGAATTGGCCTCTGCCGAGAGGGCGCGAAAGCAAGCAGAGGCTGAAAGGGACGAGCTGGCAGACGAGCTGGCGAGCAACTCCTCTGGAAAGTCAGTCACGCTTTGTCTTTATTCAGAATTATTTGATCCGATCTGACCGCACACGTGCTTCTCGTACGTAGGTCAGCCTTGTCCGACGAGAAGCGTCGCCTGGAAGCTAAGATCTCCCAGCTGGAAGAGGAACTCGAAGAAGAGCAGAGCAACATGGAGATCCTCAACGACCGGCTGAGGAAGAGCACACAACAGGTTGCAGTAGAAGCTCGATCACGTCTACAGCAGCCTCGCCGGAAGGTCTGCGCACCTGATACCAAATTGCATTCTCCCCACAGGTGGATCAGATGAACAACGAGCTGCAAACGGAGCGCTCGGCCTCTCAGAAGAACGAGAGCGCCCGGCAGCAGATGGAGCGCCAGAACAAGGATATGAAGGCCAAGCTCAGCGAGATGGAGAACCAGGTCAAGTCCAAGTTCAAATCCTCCATTGCCGCTTTGGAGGCGAAGGTGGCCCAACTGGAGGAGCAGCTGGAGCAGGAGAACAGGTCAGAGACAGGGAAACACCCGATAACCAAGGCAATACTTTTTTCTTTGTCGCATCATAATCCTGAAAATATTCTTGCCGCCTTTTCAAAAAGTGTATTTTTCTATGCACTACTCCAAATTGGCAAAGCAAAATTAGAATTGTAGGATGCTGCTTGCAAATATATATATATATATTTATGAAAACATACAATATACATCATTTGGACACAGATCTGAACTTTTATTGAACTACAATGTCAGGGCAAAAACTAAACCACGAGGATCAAAAAAACGACCTTTACAAAACAAGTAAACATTTTTTAACCTAATCCTCAGTCAAGATGGACATTGCACGTCAAACTATACACTTTAGGAATCCTGTGATGCATTTCAGCCAGAAAGAAAGCCACCAGAAAAGAAAACAGAGGTTATTGAAGAATTAAAAAACATGCTACAGTGATTTTTATTTATTTATTTATTTATTTTTGTAATGTTGTTGCTGCAGTACTGAGAAAGCCAAATAACCTTTCTCCAGTCAGCATCACAAGTGCCTGGCTAAATCATGAGCAGGCCTCAAACCTGCAACTCCCCCAGTCCAATCTCAATTCCTTGCAGACTTATTGTCCAGTTTAAACGGAATAACATCAAGCTTTTGTCTTCCTTTTCAGGGAAAAGCAGGCGACTGCCAAGAGTGTGCGCCAAAAAGACAAGAAGCTCAAGGATGTTATGATGCAGGTGGAGGATGAAAGGAAACAGGCAGAACAGTACAAAGACCAGGTCGGGTCAGATGTTTACCAAGAAATTTGGTTCTCGGGTAGCAGAAGTGACTCACCCTTGACTTGAATGCTCCCTCGATCAAATCCTCGCCAGGCGGAGAAGGCAAACACGCGCATGAAGCAGCTGAAGAGGCAGCTGGAGGAGTCGGAGGAAGAGTCTCAGCGAGCCACGGCCGCCCGCAGGAAGCTGCAGCGGGAGTTGGATGAAGCCACCGAGGCCAACGATGCCATGAGCCGTGAGGTCAACTCTCTCAAGAGCAAACTCAGGTAGGAATAGTTTCAAGTCATAAACACATTTTTTTTCTGCTCTTTGATAGCGACGGGAAAATGAAGCTTCAAATTTGCTACGTGAACCAGTTTTTGTACCGTTTGAGTCCTCTAGATGGCATTGTTTATTTAAAAATGGCAAGTCAGTGTGCTTTTAGCCCTATTTTGAACCGAGAGTGCCTTCTTGAAAATGGCCTCGCAAGTGTATCTGCAATTAAATTCTCTCCTTCAGCCATTGCGGTTGAAAAAAGCAAGAATATAGTTTAGGTTTTCAAACAGTGGCCAGTTACAACTTCCGGGTGTGTTGATTCCACATAGCGCTGCCCCCTCACGAGTGAGTATCCAATCACAAAACTCGTTCGTCACCTTCAGCGTAAGGCCAGCGAGGAGGCTCACTGTAACCAATTGGTGATCTGATTGGCTATCGCGACTGTCTATTAAATCTGAAAGCCGGTTGACTTTGCAGAAAAGATGCCTGCACGATTAATAATAAAATAATATTGACTATGAAAAGAATAGTGCGAGCTACTGGTATTTTGAAGCAGCGAAGGCCTTGACCGTCCACCACTGTTAAATTGTAGAACGGCGTGTGTGATTCTGTACAATTTGTGGTACAAATATTTTTCTTATAGCTCCTTTACTGGATGAAAATGTTTTCTGTTAACAAATACATCGTAGTACATCAAATCAACTCTTCAGGCGATACAAATGTGTGTATTTTTGTATTCCAGAGGAAACCTCTAATTCAAGAACACAGCAGGTACCGCTACATCTAAAAGTTACTGTCTCCTCATTATCTCTACAAAATCCCCAACTTCATTTCCTCTTCTTTCTAACTTATTGAGCCCACCAAGAGAATTTGTCAATAACTTTCAAACTGAAATTCTTCAGCTTTCCTGAAATGCCAGAATATACGTACAGTATGATCCGTGCACGTTACCTGTGTACCACCTACGTTTTTTTTCTTTTTCGCCATGTGCCGCATCCGAGGAAAACTGCTCTGCAAGCTCTCCCTGACTCGTTCGCTCATGTACCTGCCGCGTGTTTTTGTGCCTGTGACTTTTTAGGCGTGGAAATGAGCCCTCCTTTGGCAGCGCTCCTCGACGTATGGGCGGAGGTCGGAGGGCGGTTGAGGATGCGTCAGAGGAGGAGGCGGACTCCCCAAGTGATTTCAATGGAAAGTCTGCAGACTGAGAGATGAGACGATGCCAACTCAGCGGATATCAGAATCTTCTGACAATACTGCCTCTTGAAAATTGAGGTTAACGTTTTGCTTCCCTCCCTGTTGCCCCTTACTTAAAAAAAAACACACTGCCTGGCCAAAGGAAAGTCACACACTGTTTTGTTTGGATTAACATTCACTTGATATCATTTAAGTAAGCTAATACAATGTCACCACATTTTCTACCAAGCAGAGATGTATTTTCAGCCGAGCGCTTGTATTGAGAGCTGCACTTCAGAGGATTGCACACTCAAAAGTTCCTCAATGGGGTGAAGGTATCAACTATATGTGGAAATGTTTTACTATTAGAAACCAAATGATTCGTGTCGTGTCATTTTGGAATATGCCCATCCCAGAAAAGAAAAAAAAAGTCCGTCAATGTTAAAACCTGTTCCGAGATCAAATTCATGTGGTCAGCTGATCTCATATTCGGGCACAGAATGTGTATCCTGACCAGATCGGAGACCGACCCAAATCGGAACTCCGCAGTCTGCTGGGTGATAATCACTTCTTCCAGCCGCTTTGATGCAAGTCAATTCAGTCTTCCTGCAATCGAGCAACATCGTATCCACAACTACACGTATAAAAATTTTTTGTAGGAAGGAGTCGAGAAGCACTTCCTGGTAATTCAGTGCACTGCCCTAATCTTCATGCAATCCAGTTTGTTTCTTTTCAAGGGGCCAGGTAGCGTCGATTTTTCTGCCATTTCTAGAAGTTAACTGATCTGTCCTCTAGTTTCAGAGCACTTTTTCTTGACACAAATCGAAGAGATTAGCGAAAAACATCAACCGAGGCGGTTATTTGGTGGCTTCACTGCTGTGTGATTTCCTGTTTTTATTTACACCATTTTGTGCTGCACTAAATGACTAATAATGCAACATTCTGTACACGATAGGAGCCGCTAATTACCGTGCTAACCTGCCAGCAGAGCCACCTTTGGATAGTATGTCACCTTGTGTAAATGTAGAACTACTACAGCTACGGTTGTCTTCTTGCCTGTGACTGCTGTTGACGTATTAGATTGGAAATGTAGATGCGGTCTACTCCCAGTCTGTTTTTTTTTTTTTGTACCCTAATACTCAGCTATTACATTTTTTGTACGACAACTACTTCATACATTTACACTTAAAATGTTATCAAAGGTTTAGGGTCACATTCTTGTACAATTTGCTGCATTCTTGGACCATTGTCAACAATTCATTCTGCCTTCTGAGATTTGTCCCTGCTAATCACCCTCGACTGTCCAATACATGCAGTTATGTAATCAACTGATGTTTACATTGCACAATTTCTTTCTACTAATTGTTGAACCACCTGCACTAAAAAAAATAAAACTCTATACAAAAAAAAGAAATTATTTCCTTTGAATGCAAAAGCAAGGATGTTGGGCGGTCACCGCACAGATATTTGCTAATCGGCTAGCTGGGCAGTCCGTCCTGAGGGCAGATTGGAATCGTAAATTCAAGTAAACCTCGGCCATTAGCATCTCTCCCTGGGCGGCATCATGCACGGACGCTTTATTTGGGGTGATCGGTGGCCAACGATTTTTATGTATAAGGCCAGAGGGTCGAGGCCAGAACGGTACAGAGATACTGGCCGGAGCGCGGGGGACTGACTGGCAAAAAAGGGTCAAGTGCCCAGCTATACTGAACACTCTTGAAGTAAAAGCAGAAACCATTTCAAAGGGACAAAACGGCCATGTTAAAGCTTTATTAAGTCTAATTCCTGTTTCAAAATAAAAAATAAAAAAAAGGCAAAGGAAACGGACTTTCCAATATACACAACCTGATCAATTATTGCTTTATTTTTCCTCCCCACAGTGAGTCCACAGTTATTAAGAGAACGATGATGGTTACATTCAGTAGAGTGAGTGTGCTAATCAACATTAAACAGACACTTCAATTCAAGAAAAAGAGCGGATAACGTGGAGGAAGGCAGCACTGGCTTAAAACCAAACCCCGGCAGCAACATTTTTCTGTGATATCCCCAAAAATCAAGCTCCACTGCATCACACATGAAAATTAAATGATGCCACTTTTGATTAGTCCTAAAGTTTAAGCTTCAAAGAATTAAATACAAAAATAAAAACTAACAAATTGAAAACATGTATTTCCCTTATCACAGCTTTGGTTTGTATTTAAACGGCAACCTTGTATTGTTGTTAGATCATTTTATGGTCCTGAAATGATGGTCACTTACACATCCGTAACATTTGTTACATGGAAGTTATCCCTCACATTCAGGCAGTGTTGTTTTGAAGCTCCTCACCACATGAACAGGAGTGAGTGTGGATGTTACGTTTAAAAAAAAAAAAAAAACAGTGCGTCGCATCCCATGATATAAGTGCGTCTGAGGCAGCAGAATTCCACACATCATTTGGAGCGAGGAGCAAAGAAAGTGGTTTTCAGGTTCAACGAACTCAATGTTCAAAGTTCAGTTGGGGGTTCCTCACAGCAGCATCTTGACTCCTCCCTGTGGAGACTGTGCACCTTGAGAAACACCACGCGGGGGTGCTGGTCCAAACTCTAACCGCTTCACTAAACTACAAGACAAGCACAAATAGTTGTAAGACACCCGTATGTTCAACTCCCCACTGTCACTGCATCACAAATTTCATCATCTGCCAGTTGCTAGTGTCATGACTTCATCACAATCAAAAGAGAACCAAGAGAGCAAAAAATAAACATAAAATATTTACGATGAAAATGTAAAAAGTAGGATGAACAATTTTCTAAAAATAATCTAATAGCAAAAACCCCCTTGACAAACTCAAATTATATTATATAATCAACAATATGTGATTTGAAAATGTTGTTCTATGTTGCATTGTCGATTTGAATCGGATTAAGCGCCTGTAAAAAAAATAAATAAATAAGGCATTAAATCGCAATATTGGAAAAAAAAAAAAAAGCGAAATAAATCGCAATTGAATTAGTTTTCAAAATTGTTCAGCTCGAGTATCAACCACATAAAAGCATCTCTCACCTGTCGTACTGTGGAGGAGGGCTCATGCTGCTTGCTTGGATGTCAGCCCCCCCATCGAGACCACATGGACTAGCGGGGGCGGGTGGAAGCGCGGGTCGAGGGCCCGATGTGTCGTACACAAAGTCTCGACATGAGGCCAGCTTGGACTCCAAATTCTGACACCAACAAAGAAAGCGTCCTCATATATCACAAACTTCATTATGGAATGGACACAAAACAATCGGGAGATAAATGATACAAAAATTAAATTAAATAAAACATCTTACCCCAACTTTTCTCAGCAGCTCCCCAACAATGTTCAGTGCAGATATTCTTGCAGATGTTGTGAGAGGAGTACCTGGTAAACCATCACCTGACAAAAACAAGAGGTGAAATAAAAATAAATAAATACAAAAATAAAAGAAAATACTATTTCATCTTCCTACATATCGTATCCAATGCACTTATTTAATTAATTAATAATTTAGGAAAACATAAGCAAAGTATCCCTATTCACCTCTCCGGATGCTGGATGCAGGGGGTGTGGCAAATGAGCTGAGTGGCTTGGACGGCGTAACGGGGGTGGGGGGGTTACTAACGGAGCATGGAAGGTCTGGCCGATCGGGGTCTTTGCCCATGCTGCTTGATGGTCGCCTTTCCTTCTGACGCACCGCCAGCTCCTGGCGAAGATCTACGTCAAACAGGAGAGTCGGACAGACTTAAAGCTGCAAACCCGTCCGTTTCAAGTCAAATGCCTCTGACGTTGGTGAGTGAGCATCTGAATGAATCAATAATTGTTTTGCGGTTTGTTGGGGCTTCACTCGTGATGTCGTGTGAATGTGACCAAAGAACCGGGTTAAAATGTAGATGCGCAACAAATGAGACGGACGACTTTTTATCTATTCTTCAGTGACCACACGAATAATCAAGTCACCTATGGTTAGTGGGAGGAATATTCAAATGTACTCAACTAAAATTACCATGTAAAATGAAGTGAGATGCCGTTCATCTGTTCGGGCCTGCTCTAAAAAAAAAATACAAGCTTTTCCAACATATCTGTGGGTGTGTCTTGATTTCTGTATATTGAAATGGAAGTGATCATTTACGGCTACTAAGGCTGAGATTGCACCAAACTGACTGAGATAGCTCAAGTGTTTTACCTCTGGCTTCATCTTTAAGCCTCTGAACAGACTCAAGCAGGTTCTCCTTCTCATCCAACTCGCTCTCGAGAAAAGCATTCCTCTCAATGACATGGTTCATCCTCAGCTCAAAGTCCTCCAGAGACATGATGGTCGCCCTGGATTGCAACAGAGATGATTTCGGAGCCCTCCATTTATGTATTTATTTTTTAACAGCAAAACCTATGGACTTGAGATTTAGGTACTGACCTTTTGGTCCTCTCGAGGTCATCGTTGGACTGTTCGAGCTCTCTGATATATTTCTGCAGGTGATCTTTGACTGCTGTTGTCTCAGCCAAAGTTTCCTCCAGATTGGAGATGTGCTTAAAATTATCAGTGTACTGACACTCAAATTTCTCCTGAAAAAAAAATATTTTAGAGATATTATGTGACATATGGGCTGCCATGAGGAACATATAAAAAATATCAGATTTTTTTTTTTTTTTAACTGAACAGCCAATGTGCCAATGATAAAAACGGTATGTAGCAATTGGATGTACTTATATGCTCCACCGGCATATAACGGTGTTTAAAACTTCGGACAGCAAACCCACAAAACTGCTCCGGGAGAAGCCGCAGTGCGCCGAAATTAACGGAAGAAAATACAGATTTGAAAGGTGTTTGTTTCGCCCATCTCATCAGTGAAATTCAGATTTGTAAATCACTGTGACGATGATCTCTGTCTTTTCTTCTTTTTTTTTTTTTAATTGAGCATCCAGATTTCATCATCAATGCAGCATTTTGACACCTGTTGACACGCATATCCAGTTTCACGTCTCAATCAAACCTTAATGTTTTCCAGTTCCATACGAAGTCTGCTGTTGTCTTGGAGCAGTTCCTTGTTCCGAGCTTCACATTGCTTCAGCTCAGCTTCCAGCTCGGCTTCATAGTCTCGACTCATCTGCTGAAACTCCTGCAGCTCCTCCTGAGCTTCATCTGACCTAAAGACAACACGTTTCCAAAATAAGATCAACCTCCATGCACCACTGATGATTGTTACATTTTAGATCACGACCCAAGACTTTGAGTAAGTGAGTGAATAAATACAAGCAAACCATATCATAGTAATCTATTAAGGGCTGTGTATGTATTAGGATTATATAGTGACAATATTACCTCTGCTGGTGTCTATTTGCCTGTTCCTTCCAGAAGTCCATCTCCTCTTGTAGGGTGGCAAAGTTGCGTGCTGTTGGCTCGCCCATGTCTCGGGATGATCGTAATTAAGGAGCCGGGCTAAAAAAATAAATAAATAAAAGTTCACCCCACAACATGTTTAACAATATTTTGGTTTCAACACCGCCCCTGCTGTTTGCGGATGCTAACACGCTAATAGAAGTCGAGGAATGTACATATCATTTTCAACACTTAAAAAAAATCACACTAAATAAATGCAAAACATGAGGAAATGTTGACTAGTTTTGGGAAGAGAAAACGATTGTAGCATTTGTGAGTAAACATTATGGCTTACAAGCTTAGCCAGCTTAGCACACAATCATTGCTCTCCCGACGCCAAGTTAAACGGTAGTTTTAAATAGACTCACCTGCATGCAAGGGAAATGTTAAAATGTATTAAGCTGAATATTTATAGTCCCGGTTAAGCGTTCTCGTGCATGTTTTCTAATAATACGTCTAGCTCCAACAAACTTACTTTAGCTCACTCGCCGCCAGCTCAAAACTACACGACCGTTCCACCACCCAATCAACTACAAACAAAGCTTGAAATCCGAGACACTATTGGTCTAGAAGGACGACAGTAGAAGAATATCCAACCAATCAAATCGTTCTTATATCTGGAGTGGGCGGTTTGTATTTGGCGTCGTATATGCTCCAATGAGCGATATCCATAGGGATCCTTGGTTGGTTGACGACATGCAGACCGTGTCGCCATCTTGAACCGGGAGACCCCGGCCGTCCCTTCCATTAATCATAAAGCGTCGAATTATTTACCGATTGTGACACGGATTTGTTTGTTCGATAAATCAGACATATATCTATGATGACAAACGTTGCTATTTAAAAAGAAAAATAATCAGGGCATGCAGGCGGTTATTCAAATGGTTCTAAAAATCAGTGAAATTGTGGTAAATGTCGTCTTTCATGGTTTATGGCGTAAAATAAATGTGTGCGAAGCAGAATATATTTGCTTGAATATTTGGAAATCCATCCATCCATTAATTCGATGATTAATGAAAATGCCATTATAGTAAATAACAGTTTTTATTGCGCTTCCACTACAAGCAGGTCATTTCATTCATGTTATTTCCATAATTCCAATACTGTATCAAGCTATTTTCTGTTACAACATGCACATGTTGTTTGGTGAATTTTACAAGCCTTAAATTATGCATCATTTAAAAAATCCCATCAATACGGTAGTTGTTACAATGCCAATAAAATAATAACATTTAGTTTTGACTCCTAAGATTGAATACAGTACTACGTAGAAATAAAATAAATAAATAAACACCACTGATTTAAAAAACAAAAAAAGGAAGAAGCAAGAGCCAATCTTCAAAGCCCAAACCTCAGTGGTGTGAGGCAGAAATATTAACTTCTAGGGCACGGTGTTATAATCCGACTGCCAATGTAATTGTTAGTTGTTTCTCAGTGGATTAGGTGCAACTCGTGGAAAACAAAGTCATGAGAACATAGTTCAGTCAATTCAAGGAACATATAAGTGATGAAAATGTATTGAAGGAGTTATTTTAAATTTATCACATTCCAATCCACCAGTGGACATCAGGTCAGTTGTTGTTCACAACAGGGCTTGCTTAATGAGGTAGACAAGGCTGTAAGAGAAAAAGAGAAAAAGAGCACCATTGCACCATTATGGTTATGACAACTTCTCAGTGGGGTAAGCAAACAATTACATTGGAGTACAAAAGCAATACATCAATATATTGTACCTTCACAATGTGGAATCTTACTGTACTCTGTATTCTTCCTTACCTCGGTGGAATTTTTATGTGACCTCCTTCGCTTTGTCTCGTGGACATGCCTTCTTACAATCCAACACGTCCGTCTTCACCTGGCCCAGAGTTCGCAGTAGGCACATGGTATCAAAGCCCTCATCGGCAGCTTCTTGCAATAACACAAGCACCTGTTCATTACACACGTGAAATGAGTTCAACTCTCGACTAAATTGTTATTACGGTTATCAACTGACTCACCTGCAGGCACTTGAAGGATTTCAGTTCACTTAGGTTTTCCTGCAGAAAGAGCAGATAGATGCTGAGGTCATTGTAGAAGGGCGTGATGACTCCTAAAGCACCAAAGCCTGGCAGAATCTCATAAGGCCGGAGGAAGTTGGAACTCTGACGAGCGGGTCCGACAGCGGCGTACACCACCAGTGGGGTGAGCAGTACGTAAACCCCGAGGTTGATGTAGCTGAGTAGCCGGAAGACTCCCACTGCCACAAGCTTACACTGGACGGCTGAAGGTAACCTGCTGTCATTGGTCAGCACCCCCGTGCGCAGGTCACAAGGAAACTCATCGGTAAGAGAGGCCAGTCGGATGTAGTATCCCAGGTAGAGGCAGGCGAGCAGCAGGATGAGCAGAGTCAAACCCCGGCATGCCAAGTACATGACGACGAGGCGGTGAGAGAAGCGCTTGGTCTTTAGATACTGCTCAACTAAAGGGTATTTGAAGCAACCCTCAGCCAACTCCAGAGCGCTGCTACAGAGAAGATTACACGGCACAAAGGGGGGAACAAAATCTTACATGCATAAACACGTTTTTCTTGTTCAAATATTTCAATGTGAAAATGGAAATATTTGGTTATTTACCTTTGTGTGTCCTGTGAAACATCCTTAGCATCCAAGGATGCCAAATTCTTTGCCAGTTTAATGGACCGGTTATAAAAGCGATCCAGCTCCTCCATTATGAAGTTGAGATCCGAGGAGAGATGTGGGGCTGCAGTGAAGCGCCAGAAAAGGGCAGGGATGTACACAAGGATGGCCAGCGACAGAAGGATATATGGAAAGAACTACACGAAAAAGAGAGAAAGCACATATACTCAACTTCTCAGGGTCCGTGATGGAAAAATTCTGGAATTTTGCATGTCCTCAAGAGGATGTGATCATGAGAAATTATTGTACCATCACTTTAATGATAGATTGACATCATCTAATAGCTGTGGCATAAACAGTATAGTATGCCAAATAATTAGTACATAGGTGCAGGAATAATAATTCCCCTAGTAGTAAATATTGTGTAGATGGCAGATACCTTGTGAAGCCATAATTGTGAACCGTCATCTTGTTGTTGTACTGCTGCCCAGCAAAAGGAATCTACATACGCTGCCTGTCTCCACGAGAAGTTCGTAGGAGCAAAGCAGCTGATTTGTGTACCTGAAGGAATATAAAATAAGAACGTTAAATAACAATGTTCCCTTTATACATCCAACTGATGCAATAAGGTTAAATTATAACTGTATTTATTATTGTGGTTATGTGTATTGGTGTTGAACTGGGCTGTACCATACTGAAAGCTAATATTTTTTTTCTTTATACGATAATCACAATATTAGAAATAGCTAGCTTGCGCTATAATGCACTGCAGTTTAATTTCTAGCAGTCTGAGGTTTTGGTATAATCTTCATATGTGGTTAATACTGGCCAAACAGCACAAAAACATGTTTGGTGTGAATGGTGGTTTGTCACTATGTGGAGTCCGCCCTGTGAGTCAGGGGCAGGCCCTGCCTCAAATCAGCTGATATAGACTCCAGGTTCTTCGCATGTCACCCTGGACAGGAAAGCAATAAACACGATGGATGGATGGTATAAATCAAATTAGCTACACTATATGCTGAGACCTTGGTTTATAAGCAGCACGAAGTGAAACTTGACTCCGGTCTATAACCTGCAGGGGGGAAATGTAAGAACATCTACAATAGTACATTAGATCTTTCCAATCTTCTAGGAAGACATTATACAAGATGATGGTGTCTTTCTGGGAAACTCATTATTGACCTGCTTTGGTGAATCATGACAGCAGAAATGGGGCTTGGCCCACAAAGTTGGAACCATACATTTGTAATTTTTGGCAAGGTGAAGAAATACTGGTAATTAATCACAAAGGCCCTCCCTGAGTTGACGAATTCATAAAGCGTGGCACTTTATGATTGTCTGAATAAAGCAGCAAGGTGATGCTGTGTAGATTCTAACCTGCTCACTTTGGCAATTACTGTTGTGGGCTTTGTGAGAAGATTATGGTTGAACAGCTCATGGGGAATGTCTAAATGCATGGCTCATTCACACGATAGACGTCATACCTTTAGACTCAATCGACTAAGAATGGGACATGCCGCAGCCGAAACGTGTCCCGCTACTGTCTGGGCGTGATTTAAGTAAAAGGGTGGAGCCTTACGTCACGCCAGCATTTCATTCAATCCTCTAGAAAAACAAATATTGCAAATTGTACCGCTATACGTAATGCATTTTGTTTAAATAACGAATGTCTATTTTCATTTGAATTGAACAAGGAATCTGTGTTCTGAAGACATTCACACGTTTCTTAAAGAGGCGCTTACCCACGGACACCTCCTGAGCAAAAGCGAGCGAGATGAGAAACAAAGGTAGTCCCACAGCCAGGAACGTCACTATTTTGTCCGCGGCCAGCTCCAGTCGCATGCCTTTGTATTTTGCTTCAGTGGGGTCCTTCAACAAAAAGTCCGAGAAAACGTATTCCGTTGCTACGTGGGCAATCGCCATGGTGCACGGAGACGATAATAAATGGATGGGGAAAAAGTAGATATCTTTTAAATCATGTGTCCAAATGAAGCCGAAGTGGACAAATAAAGCACAGAACTCTGAGTCTCTATTGTTCGTGCATCTCCATTCACCGGTGGGACGACGGTTGAACCTGTTGTCCCGTTATTGTAGAAACCGCACCACAGGCGCCAGGGAGCGCTAGTGAACACCAGCTGACATTTAGATTACGCGTGCAGAAATATATTTATAATTTACACCTAAGAATACGTGACTGTAAAGACCATTGTTCTCTGGACAACATACAATTACAGGTGAAAATATACTCAAAACTATATCAAGTATGAAAATGAATGGACGGAAGAGGAACATGTCCGTCTTCATAAAGGATGTTTAATAAAGCATGTAATGGCTGGTTGTGGCAGGTGATGGTTTAAGACAAGTTTATCTCTATTTAATATGTGGATAAATAAAAAAAAATCACTGAAATCAATTGAAGTTATTGGATTGATTTATTTGACTGAATATTATCTATCTATCTATCTATCTATCTATCTATCTATCTATCTATCTATCTATCTATCTATCTATCTATCTATCTATCTATCTATCTATCTATCTATCTATCTATCTATCTATCTATCATATGTCAAAATTAGTATTTAATTTTGTTAATAACAGGATGTTTGGCCCATGAACGAATTTGCGACAGTTCCGAGTGCTTTCTGGCAGAGGTCGGTTACAAAAAGGTGCGGGGTTTCAACTGGAGAGCTGGTATGAGTGGAGCAATCTACTTGAGAAAGATGTGACAAACGAAATCTTGTCAGGTATTTTCATGGATGTTGCTATTACCGAAAGGTATACTATTTAAAATCGTGTAATTGTGAATCCAACATGAAACAGGAAGCGCTCCAAGATAAGTGTATAGCAGATAAGTAAGCTAGGCTTTGTTAGCTGAAACGAAACCGTTGCTTCGCCAGGTAAACGCTAAAACTTGTTACGTGACATTTAGCTAGGCTTCGTCGTTTACGTTAGCTAATAGCTAAATGTCTCGTCAAGACTCAAGGACAAGTGGGATTTACTTGGCTAACTTACTACCAGAATCGCAAACTACGTATCACTTGATAAATTCGACTGGCGCCAGCAACCGTCCACGTTATCTACTAAAAGTGCGATATCCTTGACACTACAGATCATTTTATAGGATTAAAGTTTATTACCAATTGTGCAATCAATGCACTTATACAACAACAGCATCACCTGCTCTACAAGGAAGTCAGATGAGCCACCATGGTCTCACTCGCCACTTTTGTTTCTTCCAGTAGGAAAGAATGAGAGAGGAGGGAGATCCAAGTGTGGCGAGAGACCTCTCGAGGTTGGACGATGGAAGGATTGGGAAAGGAGAGATCTGTATGCAGCCCAAAAACCTCCCCGTGGACCGGGCATTCTAAAACAGAAGCCTCAGCTCTTCTCTGGAAACTCAAAGACTGCTTCACGGCCAATGACACAATCGTCATTCCTGAAACGAATAAAAAGGTATACAGCATGCAGTAACCTACTTGCGTACAGTTCAGAAGTGCAGAAAGTTAAGTTTTTTTTAATGTTTTAATCTCAGAATAATGCACTAGAATGTTGTTACTCAAATCAGAAATCCTGCACTTTGTCAATACGCAGTTTAAATGTACTGTTCTCCTCCCTGTTAGGACAATGAAATGGACAGCAGAAAACCGGTGCTGGAATTGAAGGATGTCCCTCCTCCCCCTCTGCACCATGCTTCATCCTCCCAACCCTCCCCGCTCTTCCCTTTACCCACTCCTCCCTTGGCTCCTTCTTCTTTGCTTCTTCCACCACAGCCGCCGCAGCAGCAGCAGCAGCAGCAACAACAACAACAAGAGGGGCCTTGCCCCAAAGTAAGCATTTGTGCCCAATGTGATTACTCCATCACCAAGGGCTATGGATTATCAGACGGTGGAGGTGTTGCTGGTGTTGTCCCACTCTATGCAGCTTCTGACTCATTGGCAACGACCAGCTACAGCAGCAGTGACATTGGCACGTCTGGGCCTTGCTCTGAAGCCTCAAATGTTTTTCAGTACCAACACAGGCAGAACTGTGGACCTAAAGATGATGTTTACGATCCGCTGCTCAGTTGTGGCTACGCACCTCAGAGGCTCGCTTCAGTCACCACCTCCCAGCCCATGTCTGCACAGCCCCACACCGCTTGTTGCCCAGCGCTCATTAACACCCACCCAGCTGAAACTCTTCCAATCAACCCAGTCTCTTTCCCTCCTCACTCTCTTCTGGCTTCCTCACTCCCACACGTTTCTGCTCTTCAGGCTCCCTTGCATGGCTCTTGCCTGGCCTCTTCTGGCCATTATATTTGTGGTATGGACTGCAGTCCCATGGTCAGAAGAACCCAGACAAGTGCAGCTCTCTGTGATCACCCTGCCAACACCACATCCACATCAGCACATCTGTGCTCTAATCCGTTGCACCTAAATGTTGAGCAAGCAGTTTGTGTGAAGGGGGTGCACTACTGCCAGGATTGCTTGTTGAAGGTTGGTGAATTTCTTCACTGGTTATTTCTTGAACACTTAAGGTAACTTAATGTTTTGTTTTTGTTGCTGTGTCTTTTGTTGTAATTTGTTTGTTTGTGTGTGTAATTGTGTATGTTTGTTTGCAGCCCGTCAACGGTTTTGTGTCCAAGTCAGACAAGGTGTGGCCCAATCTTCCTGTTCCCCAAACAGCTCCAGTCACGATCCCTATTTGTAACGGCTGTGGCACCTCATCTGATAGTGTGGCGCTCAGTCATGGCAAATCTGGCCAAAAATATGGTACGTGCAATTTTGAATTCATGCATCATAATCAAAAGATGCTTGTATTTTTTTTTTCAATTAACTACCACTTATCCTTTGTCTGTAATCTTTTACAGTCATTTGTTTTTAAAAATACCAAAGTAAAGTCAGCAGTTTATGATTAAAGATAAACATTGGCGCACGCAGCAAATTGTTTGGCCCACACTTGCTTCCCCATACATGGAAAACTCATTAGTGACCCAAACTGACAAGCACAGCTGTCATTCATCAACTGTAAAATGGAATGCCAGTTAACAATGTTCAAAACAGTGATGTAGTTGCACTTTTTCTAATCAGCTGATGCTGTGTTAACAATATACAAATGCTTCATTGATAGATTTTTTTTTTGTGTTTAATAAATTAGTCAAATAATTTCAAAATGGCCTATGCATGCTGCTTTTTTCAGTATTTAGTTCTCAGAGGAAAAGGTTTGGACACTCCTGATTTTAAACCAATAACTACTTCTAGACTTGACTAATTTGTGCTAAAACAAAAATCACATTACAACTATGACTTTGATGTTCTCCAAACAGGTGATGCATCATTATTATAAAAATGACCGCACCATCATGCTGTATGGCTTGCTTTCATAGAATGTGTGTCAAGAGCAGCATATAACACGCGACGCAAAGGGGATAGTGTCATTTAATTACACTTGAGAATGTTGGAACACTACTGTCAATCTCTCTGCTGTGTTGACTGAAGAGCAACGCATGAAATTCCTGAAAAGGGGATTATTTATGTATTTTGACTGGCCATTTTTGTGTGTTTAGGTTCGCCAGAAAGTGGCGGTACAGAGAACATCCCTCCAGTCGGCGTATTTTGGGACATAGAGAATTGCAGCGTGCCTAGTGGAAGATCTGCGGAGGTCGTGGTGCAGCGTATACGCAGCCGATTTTTCCAGGGCCACCGAGAGGCAGAGTTCATTTGTGTGTGCGATATCAGCAAGGAGAATAAAGCGGTTATCCAAGAGCTCAACAACTGTCAGGTAATCTGCCTGAAATCTTCATGGGAAACAAATGCTCGACTACATGTGAATGGACTTTTCATCACCAGGTTACGGTGGCTCACATCAATGCCACAGCCAAGAACGCTGCTGATGACAAGCTCCGTCAGAGCTTACGGCGCTTTGCTGAGACCCACGCTGCACCGGCAACTGTTGTCCTGGTATCATGTGCGTGCTATTCAGATTCACAGTAACCATTCATCAAGACTTCATGTCAGCAAATGATTTTATAAACTGATATGCCTTCATTTCAACAGCGGATGTAAACTTTGCAAGCGAGTTGAGTGACTTGCGCCATCGCCATGGTTTCCAGGTAATCCTGGTCCATGGTAACCATACATCCCAGGCCCTGTTGCAGCACGCCCACATTCACGTGTCTTTTCAAGAGATCACAGCTGACCTGCCTCCGCGCATGCCTCTCAAAACAGAGGTAGGCATTAGAAATGTGACGTTTTTAACTTTTTGATTTTGAAAAAGGTAAGTGATGGCCTCAATGAAAGGGCACTTGTAATGGGGTAGTCCATGAAAGTGGACTTTTCTTTTATAAAGCTGAGCCTCCATTTACATTTTACCCATTATGAGCCACTCTACAATCATCCTTTTTTTTTTTTTTTTCAACTAACAAGGACAACAAAAACATTTAAGTGTAAACCAGACAAATCCAGACAGGCCCGCTGTCTTTTTCAGCCCAGTTACAACCTGCTCTATGTGCACAACCTTCCTGTCAACTGTGACAAGAGCCTGTGGAACGCTGTGAAGCTCAGGCTCCGCCGACTCTCAGACAACTGTGGCGGCAAGGTGCTGGGCATGTCCCAGGGCACCGCCGTCCTCCGTTTTGGGAGCCCCGAGGCAGCATCGCGTGCCCGCAAGCGAATGGAAAACGAGGACGTGTTTGGCCATCGAATCAGCCTCTCCGTCTCCCCGCGTCCCAGAGACGATGCAAGTGTTGAGTGTGAGCTTCAGTCTCGGTCCCATCACTTCCCCTTGCCTCAGACACTGCCCCAACCTTTTCAAAGCCACGACACAATGTCCTCCTCCTTTCTGCCCCTGGAGAAGCCACGGTCGCCCAGGAGGGCACGGCGAGCTACCCGTCCATGCTACACACCTGGCGCCCTGCCTGAAAGGCCCTACAGCCCCAAGAGGGGGTGCTCAGGGCCTCCGGGTGTCGCTCCTGCAAAGCCCCATCAGGTCAGCCGACTCGTCAATGCCTGCTCTCCATTAACCTCCGTTGCCTGTAGTTCCCGCTGTGCCCCGCCCCTGTCCTCTTAATCGCTGGCTTGACTAACGGCTTGTGGCTGCTTGCTTAACATCAATCATCTGTCGTGGCATGTTTTTGTAGTCATGGCTGGGTGTGTCGTCTAATGTCCTGCATGTTTTATTGTATTATTCATTTTGGAATTGTTATACTAATGTGTGACTTAAATCTCAACTAACAGCTTCAGCAAAGCTTGAGCTTGAACTGTATAATAGTCTTTTTTTTGTGTGTGTGTGTGTGTGTGTGTGTGTGTGTGTGAGCCCTGTTTGTGTTTTGTCCAAAGTCTGCTTCATATAGCTTAGCTTTCTGGCTCTTGACCCTCATGCTTGCAGGTTTTCTTCCTGAGAAAACCTGTTCCTTGGTGGCGACTGGTGTTCCCGGAAGAAACTGCTCCATTCTCTTCCGTAGTTATTTTTTGTGTTTGTTTTGAGTTGAATGCAGTACCATGAGTGCATGCATACATTAATTCTGTATGCATTAACATCGAGCAACACTCTGTTTGATGCAGGAGTTGAACAGTGCCGACACCAAACCTAAACCGGGTTTCCACCATCTGGATAAAGGGCGGCCAGCCTCCTCCTCACCTCATAGTAATGGTGAGATAGAATCGCTGGAGAAGCTTTCCAAACCTGGCTTCACTGGTGAATCTTCATTCAGGAAAAGGTACACACATTGAAAGGGAAAATAATTCAAGGAGAGGGTTTTGATGAGCAATGCCTGGTTTTATTTGGTGACTGTTAATCGGAGCCTGACAAGTGGATCGCGACTTGAATTGTTGAAGACTCAACGTTTTGGTCTCGTCCATGTAGAAGGGAAGGCTCCAATCCTCGCAGCGAGTCCGAGTCGCCTGTTGATGGGGAGAGACGCTCAGCGGAGTTTCATATCAGCACGCCCTCTGCTTTCAGCAAGCTGAACCTCCACAGAAGCTTCAGCCCTCTTGTTTTGTCCCAGGGTTCTTGGTCTTCCAGGTGATCTTATTTCATATGCACGCTCGGATTATGAACAGAGCCGACGTGTCTTTGAGCACTGATTGTCATTTAACATATATCCCAACTTTCAGTACATGATGTACTGTATTATGTTGATTGTTTCTCTCAAAAAAGGACTGCATCTCCGAGCCTTTCTAGCCGCTCATCTCCCATGCTTGCTGCTCCTCGAAGCCCTTGTCCAGATGGTCCATCTGAGCCGTTTTCCGATGGAGCTGAAATCCAGGTGGCTAACCTTGACTACAGAATGTCTCGCAAGGAACTACAACAAACGCTACGTGACACCTTTCTGCGATTTGGACGGGTATGTCCGTCGTCATTGACAGTATCGCTATGATAAACATGTTAATGAGTAGCGATGGGTACTACACTGGCCCGAGAGGTGAATATTTAAAAGCTCCAGCATGGTAATGGTCTTGGAGAAATGACCTAAATTGATTTTGGATTGTTTTAGGCTGTTTGAACGTTATTTTGCATCCTCTCTGAATGTGTTACCGCTTTTAAGTTGATTTGAGTCCCAAAGCTTAGCAATTTAAGAGTGATTTTATTTATCTTATTTATTTTTTAGGTAAAAGGAGTTGATCTTAGTCCCCACACAGACTATCAGCTTAAGGCTACAATCCAGATGTTGTCCTTACAGCAGGCTATTAGTGCTGTCGGTGGACTGCACCGTTACAAAATTGGAGGCAAGCGCATCCAGGTGTCTTTGATCACAGGTGGCCACAACAAATCCATGGTCATGCTCAGGTACAAATGTTAGGACAATAGGCTTTATTGCGTGGGACCATTGCGGAGGTTAATTTGACCTGTTTGTTGTCTTCAAGCTCAGAGATCAGCAGCATTCTTCAGGAAGCACCTGCAAATTGCCTTCCTCTCTTCAAGTTCATTGAGATATATGAGAGGAAGTAAGTATCTTGATCTCCCAGCCGGTAATCATAATCAACCATGCCAAAGAACAAAATCCTTTGGGTTTTGCCTTATTTATTCGTACTGCGTTTCCGCCTCGTCTACAGATACCGACGTAGGCTTTTGATGAGCGATCTCTACAGGCTGCCGGATGTCGTGGCTGTTCGGGATCAGGGTGGCACGAGGCTGGTGTGCCTTCTTGCAAGCAGCCAAAACCGTCAGAGTCCACTGGGATCTTCTCAGTCAGTGGAGAGCTCTTCCACAACAAGCGGCAGCCCCGTGGTGTTCGAGGAGCTGGAGTACCATGAACCCATCTGCCGACAACACTACGCGAAACGCAATTTCAGGCAAGTATCTTACACAGAGTATCTACACACCTGACCTATATCATTAGTTTCCTTTCCATCCCGCCTAGCAGATGTCTGATGATTTATTGATTGATTTTCTGGTGCTCTTCTTTTGTGCATTTCACAGTGAGGCGGACTTTGACCCAGACTCTTACGCAATTCCATTTGTGGTCATGTCTCTAAGCGCTTTGGCTTCTGAGGTTCACGAATTGCTTCAATCACACGAAGGAACACTTCCTCTCCTCAGGTGGCTACATATGCTCATCCATTCTAATTTGTGTCATGGTTCCCTCACCGTATACATTTAATACATTGTGTTGCTTTAACTTTTAGCTTTGCAGACTGCTATGAAGCAAAGTTTAGTCGGCTGGAGCTGGGCAATGAGACACTGGAATGTGGAGTTCCTTTGGAGCACCTCATCGCATGTGTCCCCAGTATAACCATAGTCACCGCTCAGAATGGTTACAAAGTCATCAAGTGGGTTCAAAATAAACCTCCGGCGCAAAACTCTGCTGGTGAGAACTTTGATGAAACTGAATTCAAAGCAAAACCGAAAAAAAATCTGTGCTCCTAACAGTTTGTGAGTTTAAGTGACGACCCTCACATGTGATTATTAACCTGCTTTGCTTACAGAGCCGTGGCTCCACCGATGCAAGAGTCCAGTTGGCAACCCTCAACTCATTCAGTTCAGCAGAGAGATTATTGACCTGTTAAAGAGTCAACCTTCTTGCATCATGCCAATGAGCAAGTTTATACCCTCTTACCATCATCATTTTGCCAAGCAGTGCCGCGTCTCCGATTATGGCTACACAAAGTTGTTCGAGCTCCTCGAAGCCGTGCCACATGTCCTGCAGGTACTGTCTTGACCGCATTGTTTTTGAAGATTTTACTCATGAGCGATATCATTACGCGTTTTATTTCAAGTTTTTTTTTTTTTCATCTAACTATAAGTAAAGCTCTGTTTTGGACATTTGTCAAGCAATTGTGAAGCCTGACATGCAGGGTCAGGTTATTATATTTAACAAAAAAATAAATAACGAAAACTAAAATTGGAAAAAAAACTTACGTTTAACGAAATTAACTGAAAAAAAGGTCCCTTTTTTTTTTTTTTTTAGGAAGCTGGGCCAATGAATTGTTTGAGAATTATAGTTTACATTCATAAACAATGCTTGGTTACCTTTTTTTTTCAGTTTTTTTAATTTTAATATTTCACTCAACAAATGCTCAACTCATAAAAACTTAACTAAAATGATGCATTTAAAAAAAAAATAATAATAAAAATTAAAACTAGCTGAATTTCAAAAATCAAAATTAAATTAAAGCCAATCATAATGAAGAATCCCAAACTATTATGGAGCAGATGTTTTCTACAGGCCAGTAAGCATATTGATGTCGGCGCTGTTCCATCACTTTAGTCATTCAATGCCTGGAAAATCAGCAACCATTGCTCATTTTGTAGCAAATAATTTCACTGTGAATATTTAACGTGATCATTATCCTTTTTCCTTGTTATTGATCCAGTACATAACATTTACGTTTCAGATCTTGGGCATGGGTACAAAACGACTGCTAACGCTCACACATCGAGCCCAAGTGAAGCGTTTCACTCAAGACTTATTAAAACTTCTCAAATTTCAAGCCAGCAAGCAAGTTGCTGTCGAGGACTTCATGCAAGCATACCATTGGTCCGTCAGCACGTCATAATTCTAAGTTGGCTTTGTAGCTGCACAAGTGATTCATGATTTGAATGTATTCTATCCCACGTTCATCAGGTGCTTTTCCAGAGACTGGAATGTAGCAGACTATGGCACGTGTGATCTCATCGACCTGCTGTCTGAGATTCCCGACACCACCATTACCACCACGCATCATGAAAGTGATACCATCATCTCTGTTCCCAAGAGAGGTACTGCTACCCTCACGACCTGCACTAACTTGAATACACTCAGAAGTTTCTTACTCGCTGGTGGGAATGTTCATTAATGACTGTGTCAAATTGCGAAAAGAATGGGTTTGCATTGACTCTTTCTTCAATGTATGATTGGCCTTAGATATCTGTTCTCATGGCACCATCTTTGTGCAAAAAAAAAAAAAAACTCAATTTGCTTCGCTACTTCAGCTAGCCAATAGAAAAATAATGACATGTAGTCTGAGCAGCTCAAATGCAAAGTGGACTATACCTCTGGGATACCCATTGCTGCTCAATTGGTGATATGCGGCTGATAGCCTGTCTTAAATGAATGAAAAGCTTGAGTATATTAGCAACTAAAGTGCCTGTTTAACCACAGAGCGTACCGGGGATGAAATGGAGCGCACAAAGCAGTTTGGAAAGGAGGTTGTCGACCTCCTCCGTCACCAACCTCACTGCCGAATGCCCTTCAGCAAGTTCATCCCCACCTACCACCACCACTTTGGACGTCAGTGTAAGCTCAGCTACTACGGCTTCACCAAACTCATGGAGCTCTTTGAGGCCATCCCTGAAGTGCTCATGGTGTGTAAACCTCTTATTGGTTCTAGCAGCGATGTGATTTTATGCTTTTTTTTTTTCCTGATCCAACTTGCACTCCTTGTCTTTGCCAGGTGTTGGAGTGCGGCGAGGAGAAGGTGCTTGCCCTAACAGAGGTGGAGCGCATCAAAGCCCTGGCAGCTCAACTTGTCAAGCTTCTTCGTGCGCAGAAAAACTTGAGCCTTCCTGTGAACCAGCTGCTCACAGAGTACAGCAAGACCTTTGGTTATGGTCTGCGGTTGCGGGACTACGACGCCAGCTCCCTGCCGGCGTTACTGAGCAAACTCTGCCATGTTGTTAAGGTAAGGTGTTTAATTCCAGATCATTACTATGTAAAATGTTTGCCTGAAACATCTGTCTAGTCAATCCATGTTTTGTAAGCCACTTTCTTTCCTTTTTAAGGTGGTGGACGGCGCGGACGGACGGGAAGTTCAGCTCATCAACAGGAAGTCTCTGCGTTTACTGACATCGCAACTTCTGGCTCTGCTTATGTCTCAAGAGAAACATGTGGACAAGGGTCTCAAGGTGGATGAGTTGCGCCAGCATTACCAGATGGTCCACAAAGCCCCACTCAACCCCTGTGAATATGGGTTCCTCTCCCTCAGCGAGCTACTCAAGAGTCTGCCCTACCTTGTGGAAGTGAGAGAAAGAAGCAGTTTATGCGGTGACATCACGTCACATTCAGTGTTTTAATTGTCCTCTTTCGCAGCTTTACTGTGAAGGATTGGACGGAAGCATTCAAGCTGGCGGCACCACCACAAGTGGTCCTGGTGAGGAGTGGGTGAGGCTGACCAGGCTTTACCAGTTTGCCCGCAACGTACGCGCACTGCTCCACACTTACCATTACAACCAGATCTTCCTGTCCGAGTTCCAAGGAGCTTATCGAAAGTTTACCGGCTGTGGCCTGGAGTCCCGCGCTTATGGATACACCAGCACTGATGAGCTGCTCAGTGCCATTCCACAGGTGCCAATTCAATTAGGACCCTATTTTGGGATATTTTTTTTTTTATGCTTATTGTATTATAAATTGCTCCAATTATTTTTTTCTGCCCGTCATCAGGTGGTCTGGATCAAAGGGCACGGTCACAAGAGGATTATCGTTTTGAAGAACGATATGAAAGGCAAAAGCTTCATTGCATCCGTTCGGTAACGCGTCGTTTGTGAGCGGTGAATGATAGCGGGATTGTGTTTTGATGTCATGCAGAGAGGGTGAACGCTTCAGTACACAGCAGCCCTCATTTAGGAGGTTACGTGGAGAGCCCCAGAGACAGCCCAACCATCACCACCGATTCTGAAGAACCCAATCCAAGTAAAAGTTGGCTTTTTATACTTTGCACCAACAACAACAAAAAACTGTGTCTGTAATATTGCATTTGTATCTCCAAAATACATTTGGCTAAACTTATTCCCTTTTTTTTTTTGTTTACCTTCCAGGCGCCGCCGCGGCACCAGATTCTGAGCTGCTGTGTCTGACGTCCCCAGTCGACCTACTCTGTGGCCCGGTACCATCTTGCCTGCCGTCGCCTCAGCTCCACCCGGACCCTGTCCTAATGCAGCAGGCCGACCTGATCCGTTTTGAGGAGAAAGCTCCGCCAACGCCCCACTTCTCAGGTCAGCATGGGTGAAATATTGCCATTAGATAAGTGATTCTCAAGCATTGAGGTGCTTGGGAGATCATCAGTTGTCATATGGGATGTTTTATTTCAATTGGTGTGAACTTTTTTTTTTTTTTATTACAAATACATATTTATCTATGTTTTCAGAATGCAACAAATTCAACACGATAGTTGCTGCCGAAGACGCCGAGCCTGCGGCACCCACGGACACCGAGTCCTCTTTGTCCATGGACAGTCCCAGCAGAAGAGGCCCCCGCAGCAGAATCAAACTAGCAGCCAACTTTTCATTCAAATCAGGTTTCTGAAGCAACCTGCGTAGTGAGCCAAACGAGTTGAGCCGAAGTGCAACTCTGAATAGAAGAGTTGAGTAGCGATGGTAATCACGCTGCAGATGAACCACTCTCGAAGGGCATTTGGCTTTGCTGCTTCCCGTCGTTGCATTCTAAGATTCTGCCTTTCGCTCAGTCGCAATCTATCCAGTCTGTAATTTCACAATCAATGTTTCATTCAGTGGTACTCACAAAGCCTTGATCTTTTTACCTGTTGCTGTTTTTCTGCAATTTGCAAACCCACGCATAGATACTAGAATTGCATTCCACCCTAGAGGAAGTTGAATTTTATTCCCAAGGACGTGCACACGGGAAATCAAGATGAGTTGGATGCCATTGCATAGAAGCGAACAAACCATTTGAAGAGATGCTCATGTTTTAGGATGTTAAAACAAACTCATTCGTCGGTCATAAGCGTAACCAAATGACAGTTTTGAGTTGTTTCTGATTTAATGTGGCGCGAGGTTTGGTCAACAGTTATGGGCCAGAAAGCGACAGTCCCCGACCTGAGGCCAGGCTGTGCGTATTTGCACAAACTTTAAGCCAGCAGCCAATGTCTTTGTGTTCTTTTAGCTGTTTGTGTGTGGTTCTTTGTCCACTGGAGGCGGTCTGACATATGCACGGTGTGCATACATGACTTGACGCATGGCGTAATAAGCCCAGCAGCGGCAGACCGGAACGGATGATAGAAGGAAAAACAAACATTCTTTGTGATAAGTTTTTGTGCTTCCACCTTGTTTTCGGCTTCTTGGAGGCGGGGCCACCCTTGTTGGCCGCTACTGAAGTACTCAAGGTTATTAGTTTTTGAGATTTCCCTCTCAGCCTTGTTGCCAGTAGTCTGTGGGGGTCTCCTGTCTGAGTTGCTGATTCAAGGAGGAGAACTCTGGGGTTTTTGATTTTCACAAACTAGGTGCACAAATGTGAGTTTTTGGGGCATAGACATAGGTGGGAGGCGGTGGTCTTGTTAGTGGAGCGGCACAGGGGCTGTGTGAAGCCTCTTTGTACGCGTCACATCCACATTGATGACCCTCTGTGGCTCTCTGGATTTTTCCTGGCTTTTACAATGGCTTGTATTTGCCACGGTCATAGTACCTTCCCAGCCATCATGTTTTTACGTCCCCATGTGTTGGTTTCCATCATTTCTGGTCTGCTGGCTGCTTGTTTTGCTACCAGTTCGTTGTGGGTTTAATGTTAGTTTGTCGTGCGTTACGGACAGTTTTTGTTCAGAGAATGGGTAAGAGCCCATTAATCCAGTGGCCAAGCATTTACATGTTGTCTAGTTCGGCTGGCGTCATGACATGACATGACTGGATTTTGAGTTTCCTCCAACTGTTGACCGCTCATCGAAATTCTTTTAAGTACAGTTGCTGCAGCATCGGTTTCTCTGCCCTTTACAGACCACGTTGAACACTATTTGATCGAGCAATTCGCAGCTCACTGAATTACCGATTTTCGATTTGACAATAAGAGCTTTAATACCTCAGATAAACACCCATTTTAAAGTTTTTGAGTAAATCCGAGCTTTCTCTATGCAGTGACATCCATCTCAGGATGGACACATGAAGCACATTTAGCTTTTCCTTTTGTGCAGGTCTCCGTATAGAGCTCTTCAAATATGCTTGTCTGCATAGTTTCGGTTTATAGAATAAATGTGCAATTTTTTGGAATACGAGTTCATGTCTGAAGAAAGAAATTAATTAATTCTTAGCCTGCTTATACTAACACAATTTGTATTGCTTAAGTTTTGTCACTTGTTTACCAGTTGTTCTGGAATTGAAAAGAAAAAAAAATGTGGTTTTAATTCAAAGCTGCCATTTAAAACTGCTGCTTTGTAATCATATTTTACTTGACACAAATCACCCCCTATGCAATATATCGCAATTGTTAATCCTCACCACAACTTGTTGCTGTCAAACATCGTTTAAGGGACCAATACAGTTTTGTTAATAAACTTCACTAAGCATTACTTCTCTGCTTAAAGTTTCTTGACCGAAAGATGCAAGTTCCTGAAAGATGACATTTATTTCAACATATATGTACAGCTTATTTTCTGCATAACAATATTAGGAGCTTTATGAATTCACGAGCACTACAGATTCTATCATGGAAGATGATGGGACAAAAGGCGACGCGAATGATCATTTTGCACTCAAACATTGGAAATGTTGGTATTTACAAGAAGATTGCATTTGTTCATCCTTTAAACACAATTCAGAGGATCGCAATCAATAATGCTGTGGATGATGTCAATGTGGCTGGATAGAAGAGCACAAGGCAAAAATTGTGTGTGTGTGTGTGTGTGCTGATTTTTATTTTACAATTCAGGTTCATTGGATAATAGATAGTGTTATTGGTTAATAAAGAATGTTGGAAGAAAAAACGATGTCCGACATCGGATTGGTCTATAGAGGCCTTAAGTTGCATAAAGAAGCCTAATGTTGCTTGGAGCAACAATGACGGAGGATTTTATTGGTGCTGCTCACTTAGCTTCAGTATTAAATAACCACATGGCATAATTTGTAACCAGATGCAGCTGACTTTTTATTCTTTCACCACATGCCCCCCCCCTCCCCGCGCACCGTACTTAATAAAATTCACTCCATGGACATTGTGTGTGTGTGTGTGTTTATCGATAATTGTGAATATGCAGGGGATTACTGTATGGTGTACTCGAACCTCCCTGACATCGGTGTAGTTGCATTGCAAACATGACTTAAAATCTGGAACATAAAGCTGAACAGGTTCTCTGATTGACTCGAAGTGATGTTTGCTCAAGTTGTTGGCAGGTGCATTGAAGGCCGCCAATTACATGATGGAACACTGAGTGGCGCCACAGCAGTCCTTAATGATGGCCACACCCGATTTCGTGACGAAGGGTTTGTAGGGCGGCGGATCCAGGTCTTGTCGTGTGGCCTTTGGAGGATCTTGATCCACTGATTATAGAATGAAAAAAAAAAAACATTTTCAGTTTAGAAGTGCTTGTGTGTATTTGCGTGCGTGCGTGCTTTTGTTTGTTTGTGCTTTCTTATATGTCCACTCACTTTGTTTGACTTTGAGCTCGTTTTGCAGGGGCATCAGTTTCAGCCTGAGGAACTCTGCCATCTCCTTGTCCTCCTCCTGCTCCCTGCGTCAGAGTAATATTCACATTGATTTAATTTCAAGAGCGCAGGCATGCTTGCATTTCCCCCCCTCTCAGATCTTACCTTAATCTCTCCACCTCTGCATCATCCACCAAGAAATCCCTCTTCTGCACCAGTTTATGGATCTTCAGGATCAGTTCCTCTTCCTGCTGTTTGTCTTTCTTGCTTTTGTCTTTCTCTGCGGCAACGAGCGACAATTAAATGCTCGACATCGCCGCATACGGTGAGCCTTCACAAACATTGTTCTGATCAAAAGTGAACATTACAAAGGACAGTTGACCTCTAAATGACCTTAAAGCTTGCAAAAATTACTATGCAAATATGAAAGATCTGTGGTTGTATCATTCCTTGTGTATGAAAATTAAATGGAAAGCATTAGCCTTGTTGCACAGCCAACTGTGTGGGTGTGTCTGCTACTGCTCGCTAACTTGGTTTGAAAAACGGCTGCAAATAGCAGCTTTTCATGCTGTGGAAAAGTCAGCTTCAATGTTATCCCATGCGGCCAGGACCATCGGGTTGGTGCCGGAGGGAGACTGGGTAATGAATCCACTTGTCAGCTGAGCAGGAAATGCAGAATGCCTTAGTTTTACAGAATTTGTGGCTAAAGCAGTGCTTCTCAAATAGTGGGGGAGGGGAGGGCGTGTGAACCTGGGGAACAAGATTTTTTCCCCGCCGTACTACAATAAAGTGTAATTGCACATCCACTCCAGTAGTTGGCAGTGGTGCTCTCATTGCCCATTGTGCACAGCGAGTATTAACTCTTGTTTTGCAACGAAAATGCTATTATTTATAGTTGCGCCGGAGAGTGGGTGGTGGTGGTGGTTGGGGGTGCAAATTATATTCTTCTTTCTGGTCGGGGGGGGTGTAACAGAAAATAATTGAGGAGCACTGGTGTATGTACAGAAATAAACTTCAAAGATGATTTGCTACCAGCCGAGACTGTTACAACAACTCAGGATGTAGCGATTCACGAGCTCTGTGATGAAACTGGAAAAGCGTACTCTCATTTAACATGAAATAACACTTTTTTTTATACAAGGTATACGAATACCAGCCTGAAGAATATCTAAGTTTTGCTACAGCTCTTATATTAAATCTCATGAAGCTGATGTCTAAATTTGTGCTGCATTCGCCTGCAGCAGCGCAATCAACACAAAGCAGCTCAAATTGTGCTTTGGTGAGAAAAATGCTCTCTCGAGCACATCTCTAACATCTACGTCCTATTTATATATCACTGTGACGCATGCACACGTACTTGATGCCGAACGCTGTCACACTCTTGTTTTACTGCATCACACAAAGAAGCTGACAATAGAATTTCCGCATGTAATGATTTGGGTTGAAGATGTACCTGGTACTGCAACAATCTGTCTCAATTCCTGCTTTAAACTCATGATGTCTTTGCACAGCTGGATGTCGTCCATCCTACAAGAAAAGAAGACGTTTACTGGTTTCATCTTGCCCAGAAAAGCGCCATATAAATCGAATGCATTATTGTTCATGCATCCCAAATTTAAAATTTCGTTTCTTCAATTGTTTTTTTTTTTTCCAGGCTAGAGAAAAATCTCTTACCAAATATTTTTGTTTTCATTAGGATTACGATGCACTTAATTGTATGCCATGGAAAACACCATATTATAATATGCTAAAATGATTGACTGTGGTGGATGGTGAGCACGTCCGCCTCGCAGGTCAGAGCTGCAGGGTTCGATTCCGGCTCCACCCTTCCTGTGTGGCGTTTGCATGTTCTCCCCGTGTGTCTGCGTGGGTTTTCTCCGGGTACTCCGGTTTACTCCCGCGTTCCAAAAACATGCATGATACGTTAATGGGACACTCTAACTTGGCCCTTGTGAGCGCGGATGGTCGTTCTTCTTTGTGTGCCTTCCGATTGGCTGGCAAGCAGTTGATGGTGTACCTCGCCTACTTCCCACAATTTGCCCTAACTCGCTGTCCGTAAGTCATAACACAAATGAAAGAGTGATTAGCGTCTTCCTCTTGTGTAAATATAGAGGTGAAAATTGTCAGATTGACTTGACTTGTGAGCTGGAATGCCTGTTGAGCTTGTCATGAAGATGTCACGACATCAGCCCGCGTGGCAGATGGAAGGGCACTGATCAATCCCCACGGAGCTAACGTCTCGGGGCCTCAGCATCAACATGCATTCTCGTCTTCTTCCTCTGTGACGGATGCCACGCATTAAATTCTCCCAGTGATACATCAGCCCGATGACTCATGCACAGTCCCCCCCGCCCCCCCCGCCTTTAGCCGTGCTTCTCCATTCGCAGCTTCTATCCTTCTCACAGCCTGGTGTTGAAGTCTCTCAGTGGATTCAAGAAGCGTCTTGCCTTCTGACCGCCGCTTTTACACAAGTCCACGTGTTTATGTGGCAGCTCGAGTCAAACACGGGCTGGCACAAGGAGAGATAAACTGCACGGCGGCAGCCTAATGAGGCCATTCTTGTCCACTTGAACTCGCCACAAAGTCACTCTGTGTCACGTGAGACCATCTTACGGTGCACACAACAAGCAACAATGCACATTTCAAATGTGCTTCAAACATCAACTATGTCACCTTAAATTATACAAAATAAATTACCATTAATACATTCATAAACTACAAGTACAGTGTGGAGTGAGCCTGTTTTTTCAAGATTCCGTTTAGGAATAATGAGGACAGATGCTATCGAAAAAATGTATTGGATGAAAAGATTGTATATAATTTTCATAGCAAATTACAATTTTTTTATATACATTCATCATATCATACGTGATTGTTCAGTTTCAATACAATGATGATTGCGTTGTTGTTGTTATGGTGTTTGTAATATGGCCAGGGAGTGACTACAATCATTAATAATAATTTAGAATACTCTAGAAACTGCTTTGGGAAGACTAAAAAACAAGATTTAATTTATTTATTAATAATAATAATAATAATATATATATATATATATATATATATTTACTGAATTGGCTGTACCAAGTTTTCTCTGACCAACCAATCAGAGGACGGAAAATTGCTGGCATTCTTTTGGACCTGCTAACTGGCACAGTGAGGCTAATTTGTAATCTGGTTGGTTAAATAAATTAAAAAAAAAATAACAGCACACATCCGCATGAACCCAAGAGAAGCTCGATTAAATGAAAGAATAAAAAGTTGGGAACAAGTGAATCCAGTTTCATGGAGCTAATAGGTTGTAAAGATGGCCTTAATGTCCTTGACTGCTCACCACTGCTAATCAGTAAAAATGAGTAAACGGCCTCATTCAGCGGCCAAGGACAGCTGCTGGCATTCTTGTGACTTCTTATAAAATATTTTGCAACTAACATGAAGCGTAGCTCGGACTCCCGACGCACAAGGACCTCCCTAAGACGCTGGATCCGAGCCATCTCCACCTCGATCTCTTGTGGACACATGATGCTCTCCGCCATGGAAACGTCGCAGTGACCTGGGAAACACAAACCGGAAACTTCTATTGAACACACTTAAACCAAGCGAGCCATTATACTCAAATCCCGCAGAACCGCATCCAACAGCGAGCGCAATGCCGACTTTCCCAGGGTTCATCTCATGAATCTTATTTGCACATATGATAACTAGAGCACAGAGCACAGACCTCGGTCAAGGATGGACGGGCCTAATTTGGACCAGCACCAAATTGTACATTTTCATATAAACCCCCTCATGGATATGCCTGAATTAATTAGGAAAAATACAAAAGTAGTGATTGGAAAAGTAAGCTAGCAAGTCAATATGTTTATGGTTTCATTTAAACAGCAGTTTCCACATACATGGCTCACAAAATATTCATGAAAAATACAGTCAAACATCTTTAAAATACTAAATTACATCTGGAGCTCCTGCAGAGAGCCAAACTGCAGTCAGTGATCACGGCGCTGACTCACCACAAGCAAGCAGACGAGCCTCAAACAGAAAAAAGAGGGCTTGTTTGTTCCCTTGCTGGAATTGCAAGCACATCAAAGTTTCTACAGTGGGTCGCAACGGCACAATGCAAAAAAAAGAAAGAAAAAAAAAAAGCCAGAGTGCTTTTAATCAACCTTTTTCCACATTTTTGATCGCTGAGCTGAATGGACTTTTTTTTAAGACAACTATGAGCTGGCTCAACATTTCAAACCAACAGTTCGCTCTTAAAGACAACAAGGAATGACCAGTTTTACCACTTTAGAGTTTTACGATAAAACAAAGTTCATGCCAGCACGAGAAGCTGCGGACACGTCAGTCGATCTCCGCTTGCTCTTAATTAAGCCATCCTATAAGATGCATTCATTAAACAAACAGCCTCATCAGTGTACCCCGGGATGATGATTTAATGAGGTCGGCAGCATGCGGGAGGCTCCACGACAGGTGAATGTCAGCATCTGCATGACATGCAGCTGATGACACATCCTGCAGTCACAATTGCACACATACACACTCCTGGACCGCACTCCCACCTCCCTGAAGGAGACTTGCCCAGGGAGGGGGCCTGCGCTTCTGTTTCACCCCCCTTCTGTGTGTACACAGAGGAAACCTGGCTTTAGATGTGGAAAATATAGCTGCATCTTTTTCTTCTCTAAAGTTCACACCACGCTCCCCCGTTGTGACTTGTCCTCAGTGGGGAGTATCGCAGAGGATGTCATCACTTGCGTCATTAGGGTTTAGTAATAAAACAAAATTGTGCGCATTTTTTTTCATTACTTTTTAACAGACATGATTATATATATATATATATATATATGAATGCATCTTAATATTAATTAGTCCCGCCAAATCAACTGTGCTGGACTAGTTGATGTGAAAATCTAAACTATATTTTCATGCTTTTAGTGGGCCGCAATGTGTTTTTTCAACAATGGAAAGCTTCAAGCTTTAAAACCCGTTTTTTTAAATGTGAAAGCTAGAACTGTATTACGATATAGCAAATACGTTGCCGAACAAGTGGGCCTAAATCATGCGTGCACATTGCAACCTTGAACAACAACGCAGCGTCGCTGTCTCCGAACGACACATCGGACTTTAGCGCAGCGTGGATGCACATCGACCTCCACCACGACTGTATTCCTCCCGGAATGCTGCTCACCTTTGTCCGTCGTCCACGCCGTTTGCGACACCGCGCCGTAGCTCCTGAGTGCCCGCTCCGTGTCCGAAAACGACTTCTTCATTTCCATGTTCGCCCAGAGAACTGTCTGGTCTTAAATACGCAAGTTTTACGCTAGTCTAACGCCTCCTGAAGCCAAGTTTTCAGCCGGCTGAGCATGAGACGCCGAGCATCTTTATCCGGAGCTCCTCGGTCCCTCGACGTGCAGATGGAGGGGATGCAGGACGCATGCGCAGTGCTGACGAGGAAATGAAAAGCTGGGAGACTCCCATTGGCTTGGAGACCGATTGACACTCAACGCAACTTTTTCCATTTATAGCCCACTTGAAAAAAATGGAGCTGGAACAAAGTGCGATACAGATATAAGCGTAAACATCACCGGAAGCGTGCTGGGACGCCGGCTCCATGTTTCAATCGGAGTATCTGTAGCTTTTCCCAAATGGAGCTAAGAATCCACGGGGGGGTTTTGGGGGGCCTGACAATTAAAACTGACCAAACCAAAATATTGTAGAGTTCACGCAGCTCATCTACAAAATCTCATTGAACAGTTAATGCAAAGGTTCAATAAGGACAAAAAATAATTTCTGCAAAAGAAAAGACAGACACTACATAACTTATGCATTTATTCATGAATATATATGATGTCTTTATCACAGCAGTCACAATAATATAAGTAGTGCCAAATATGATAAAAGACCACATCACTGCTCAAAAATTGTGCAGTATCAAAATCAATGCAGCATATAGTTTCACCAGCCAATTGCTAATAAACAAATAATTCAGTCATGTATGTATTAGACATTTGCACACAATAAATCCAGTCATTTACAGTGTAACTTTATATAAATTCTACCCCAAAAATAAATAATTCCAGTACAGTTGAAAGGTGTCTGATAAAAGAGCTCAGGATAATTATTGTTTTTATTAAATTAACATCAACATCAACAAAATCAGTCAACATTGTCATTAGAGGTTTTTCCTTCATACCAATGAGACAAATTAAATAAAAATAATCACATTAGTATACCTTGTAATAAAAGCACTCTTTCACGCCCGCTTACAAGTGATATGATAGTAAACACCCGAGTGCAGCGATACGTGCCCTAAAAACGTTTTTTTTGCCAGAGGTTTAAGTTTAGGATTCACAAATAAACAAACAGGTTCTTGTTTACATACTCAGTGGTGTTTGTAGAATTGAAGAAGTTGCAATATTACAATAAGAGCATGCGATGAAAACAATGTGGAGGCATGTTCGTTGAAATACACATGAAAAAATGGTTAAAAAAGACGAGAGTGTTACATTTACGTAACATGGAAAGAAGCATCAGTTTTGCAAACTCAAGTAAGTGGATGCCTTTATCCGTGCAGTACGCATGTTGAGTAAACTGTAGTGGCATTCTGAATTAAACTGAAGCACTCCAGGTAATGTCTATTTGTTTCTAAATTGGGGATGATCAGCAATGCTCCGATTATGTGACAGTAATGCAAATGTGATCTTAGCACCAACCATCTCAACCCGATTTCTCAACTTTTCATTTTCAATGGCTCAACAATCATGATTAACATCGTGATAGCTTCAGCTGCTATCATATGAACATCTTATTTTGTGGGCTCCCCCTACAGTTCAGAAGCGTAATTACAGCCAGTTGCATAAAAATACCTGAACAAATTCTCAAGTGAAAGGAGTTTGCAAATGTTTGTTGTAAACATTAATCCTCGAAATAAGCATGGTTGTTTTGATGACCCGCAATTTTGTATGACAACAAATTAGGTGATCAGGGGTCACCATGGCAATTGCGGAGATGCTATTTTTGGTTTTACGAGCCAGTGTACCATTTAAAGAATTTTGTGGCAATTGTTCTCAGGTCCCATTACTGCATATTTTTTGCAATAAGCTGTTTCATTCTTGAATATGATTATATACTCCGGCCACAATAGAGCAACAACATTGCGAACAGTCTTTAAGTATCAGATGACCTATGACCTCTGATTGGAGCCTCTTTGGAGAACAAACGTGAGTGAGAGTGAGGAGATTCGCAGTAGTGATAAGAGTTACAACATGATAATTGCGTTGCGGAAGACAACAAATGGACAACAACCTCCTGTCGTTAAAACAGTATTGAGGAGCACCTTCTGACCATACACTCAATGACCCCTGAGTCATTTATGAGCTGCCCTCTACCCTCCATGACTTTTTTCTGTGTGATTCACTTATGTTTGGATGAAGAATTTTCAGCTGCCTCTTGCGAAGCAATAATCTTACTTTTCACCTTGGCTGTCCGCTCCGCTCCGTCCTCTTTGGAGGGGAACATCCACTCGAGGGCGGCACCAGCGGTGCCGTCGCCGCTCTGACGCGAAAAACACAGGAAAGTGGCCCAAATGAAGGCACAGCAGCCACTGAAGGTTGTCCGCACGTACGGAGGCACCAAGGCGAAGTTCAGAAACTGTGGGAGACAAAAAAAAAAAAAATTATAATAACGAGGGGCTGTAAAGCATTCAACACTTTCAGTCATATATTGCCAGTAACGGCCAAGAGACAAATTCTACCCCTCGTATAGGAGATTTAATATTTACCTGCATGAAGGGCCAAAACATTAACCCAGTCTGAAAAGAGAAATAACATAAGATGAACCACCTATGCAAACGGAGAGGCAAATAGAAACATTCATTTTTAAGTTAAAACCTAACAATTAACAATAACAAGACTTTCCGAGATCTGCTCAAGCATTTACACAAAGTTTGTCGTTTCGAAACAGTCTTAAAATAATGCAAGTTCGCAACAAATTGAAAGGAGAGCAGAGAACAAATTGTTCCTTGAATGGGCTCATTCAAGAGATTCCACTGTATGTTTCTCAGTCTTAAAGTCCATCAGATCTGAAAGACATTTTCTGTATTTTTTTTTCAGAATCAGAGTAGAGAGAAAAAAGCAACCATCAGCAATTTCATCAAAAAAATGGATGTTTATAACACGTCGACTTCTTTGTTCTACTCACCTTGTAAGTGTTCAGAAATTTGTCCCTCCAGTCTTCCATGACGTCCTCCTTGCCCTCTAAGAAACTGACACCTGTTGAACACAAAGGACATCTCACTGACAAATGGAATACATCCATTAAGCACTTTACGCAATAATTTAGAATTGGCACTTTGACGCTTTTTATGAATACTGTGTTTGTGCAATATGAGTTAAGCAGTCAAATCTACCCATTTTTAGCCATTTAGTCACTTCCGTCGACTGAAAATGAGAAATGTTTCTCTGTAAAAAACACACACACACAGAAGGAAAAAAATCCTAGCTCCGTCAGTGGTGCGTGAGGAGAAAGTAACATGAGAAGTCAAAGAACAATTGTTGACCTTTACGCTACAACTCGGGACAGAAGAGCAGGCCTGATTGGTATCATGCCGTAAACAGTCAAATAAGCGGTTCGTTTCCAAGTTAGCAATTAACCGACCTGTGTAGAAGGCGCTGGTGGCCAAGGGCGCAGCCGTGGTCTGATCCAGAAACAGCTTCTTCATCACCATCCCGGCGGAATTCCCCGGGAATCTGCGCTCCAGAAAGCGCATCCAGAAGAAATTGAAGTTGCCATGGAAACTGAACGCGACCACGGCGACATTCCGAGTATGGTTCCAATCCATTTTATCCCGTTGCGAAAACCACTGATGAACAAAATCCCCTCCCGCAAACAGGCAACCGTACAACGTCACATTGGTGACCCAAGGGAACCGACGGACATGTTTAATAAACGTTTTTATCATTATGGGAGACTTAAATAGAACACACAATGTGTTACGTGACAACTGCAAAGACGGTCACACAATGAACTTGCATTTTGGAGTGAGATTACATTCCACAACGCAAAAATACAAAACAGCGCATGCCGGTATTCTATTCACACAATGCTATTCGGTCAAGACAAGCCAAATGACGCGCGTCATTCTCTACCCAATGAGCTTCCCAGCATCAAAACAACAGCCTATTTGCGATGGAAAACGCTCTCGTTACGATCAAAATGTATGTTTTGTGATGCATCTGGCAGGATAAATGTTAAGCCTTTGATGAGATACAGCGCTTGTTCGTTGAATCGTCCACAGAAGGAGCGGTCGGGCTCTTGTTGGCTGGACACTCTCCGTCTCGGCTTGAAGGTGGGAAGAGGACGCGCGGGGCGTGTTTATCGGCGTGCTCCCGCCCATATTCGATTTTGATTGGCTGGATGGTTGTATGGGCGAGGTTAAATGAACCCATCAGCGCTATAGGCGGGGAATGGTCAGATGGTTGACAGATTGACATTCTATGTAAATTACTTTTTGTCACATCTATATTGATGTCATATTCTACGTGACGAAAATGTTTGTATAGGTTGGTGAATTGAACCGGTAACCCAAATGGAGGAATGTTTAACACAATCAATACACTACTAGGACAGTGTCACGTTACTTTTGCCGTCACGTTTCATTTTGTAAATGTAAATGGGAGGCTTGGCAGTGAATGTACATTTTAATTTTAATTTGTTATAACTATCCAAACTTGCCCGTAAAATAATTTTATTAATTACAATACAGAATATAAGGTTTCACAAACGTGCATTCAAAGAAAAATGAGGCATAGCAAGAAATTAAACTGATACAGGAGATGGAAGGTTTTACATCAGCTCGCACGAGTGGAAACATCCAGTCGCTTCAGCGGGCAAGAACTATGCAGTTTGTGTCTACTTCTCCCCTGGGCCAGCCAGATGAGTCATTGTTGCCATTTAATAGACTTAAGGTAATTATTAAGACACAATGAGAATAGCAGATGGTGAATGGATGGTCAAAAAGAATCAATCAAGTATCAAGTTGCGAGGCAACCCTCTCCCAATCGCCATTTTCAGTCCTGTGGTAGAGCTGTGGCTGACCCCCAGGGAAGAGACCGTCAGAGTTTGGGTGCTTTAGGAGGAACTGGATGGTCGATTTGATGTGGTGGACAAAGTGCGGGGGCTCAGCCTTTGGCGATGTGGACAAGTACTAATAAGGATACAATAAATTCAACATTTAATATACGCACTGGGAGGCATCGCTGCCGAGACACACCTTGAACCAGCTGCTTATAAATCATTTACCTTTAAAATGATGGCATCATCTTGTGACAACCAAAAGGCAATTTCCATATTAGGAGACCACTTGCATGGGCCGACTTCTACAAGTCCTCGACTAGAGTTGTAAATGTCAACCATCTGTTCAAGAATTAAAAAAAAAAAAAGATTTTAATTGATCTTGGAAAGAAAACAGGCGGTTCATTTTCAGTGAGACCAAAACAAAAATATGCAGATATGAGCAAATCTAATACAATGCAACTTAAAACTAATTTAATGCCCGCATCATACAACATTATACAGTGCACGCAGACATCTAATAATTAAAAACGCAAATAATTTAATAACTAACCAACTAACTACTCTTAAGAGCAACTGACTTTGTCACAATGTTTTCCCATCAACTGCATTTCAACTTCAATGCTTCTGGTCTGGTCTCGCGTATTTAATATATATTTTTTTTTAATGTCAGGGATTTGGTTTGTGAATTTACACATGCTACTTGATACAGGTACCTGTCCCCCTGTGAAGGTGCGTGCTGACCGCAGGTCCTCTGCTGGTCCTTTATAAGGAAAAGTAGCAGGGAACACTTTGCCTGTTTTAACATTTACACCTTAAAAAAAAACACAAAAATAAAGGCAAATGATTAGCAGCATGCAATTAAAACAGCATCACTTCCTGGGCAGCATGCACATACCAACACCGTAGACAGCAGGTTTATGAACACCATTGATGAAGACATCATTCAGTTCTTTAGGGGAGAGGAGCAGAGAAGAATAGATTAGACAGGTACGATGACATTTGCAAACAAGATGTAATCGTCACATTTGGTCACCTGTGATGCAACATGTTTGCAGATGGATATCATCTTTCAATTGCTGGAAAGCTGCTGTAAAATGAAGAGATCTTTAAGATCAACATCATCAAGTTGTTATTATTTAGCAGGGAAACAAGAGAATTATACCATACCCAGTAGGTTCAGGCTGAGTTCATGGGATGTCATTGCTTCATCCTTAAATCCACCGACAAGATGGAGTTCAAGTCTACGCGGAGAAATGAGGAGGTTAAAGTAAATGAATTAAGAATTGCACTGCATGTTTGGATCGTACCTGCCCTCATTACAGCAGGTACTCAGTGATGTGACTGATTTGATAAGAAGGGGGACCTCAGCGTAAGTGTTGGAACCATCACAATGTGCAAGGCATGCAGCTCCACTTCCTAACAATTAGAAACACGATTTCAACGCATATACAGGCTGAAAAGGGATATGTGCGTTCTCACAGAGTGTAAAAAAGTTTTACCTGTATGCCGTAGCACAACCAAATGGCAGGTGGTGGCATCGTCAGAACCAATCACTGAAACATTATCTGGGATAGTAGATAACATGTTAGGCGTTATGTGTAATCTACAATTTAATTTGGGCTGTTAACATGATGTCAGGCATACAAAACATAAAATTAACACACACTGATGAAAATGTTGAAAGAAAAAAAACAGAAACCTTCAAAATAACTTCAATCTTACAAAAGTAATATTAAATTTAAAAAAATAAATTAACCAATGAAAATAAGACATTGCTTTTCAATTGTTCTAATGATTGTTAAAAGAAATAATGAAACAGGCCTAGTCAGAAATCATGGTACCCTTAACTTCATATTTTGTTGCAAAAACTTTTGAGGGAATGACTGTAATCAAATGGGTTTTTTTTAACTTCCAATGAGACTTGTGCTGTACTCAGCAAGTGATTTTGTCCCATTCTTTATGAGCAAATTGTTTCAGTTATCCCAGTTTTGAAGGGTACGTTCGACAGAAGGCACGTTTCAGTTCCTTCCACAAATGTGGTTTGCCGTTTGGAAAAACAATCCAGTTCGGCTTTTCCAGTATGTATCCCGGTAGGTTGTCTACCATTAAGTCCACTTTGGTTCAAACAAAAACAGATAGTATACCATTTTTTGTTGTTGTTGGCTTACTCTTCTCAGTCTCGGGTAGAATCATTAATAGAAAAAGTATACCTAAACAATTTTATGAGTAACATTTTCCTCCTTACTGTCTGCTGGTGTCGTTGCAGCAAACTCTCTTTGTTGGACATACAGGAGGCACTTGGGGTCAACATCAGTGAGCGGCTGAGAACGAAAGGCTTTAGCATTTTCCTGTTACATGAAAAAAAAATATTTACAGGTTAAGGTAATCAAAATGATTTGACAAACTACATCAAAGACTGCAGTAGCCCTTGGTAAGGGATGAGGCAAGTTTCATTACATAATCTACGACACGTATGACAGAATCAAGAGACAAATGACTAAAACTCCCTCAATATTTTTCCATTATGTCAACCACATTCCAGGCAATTTAGTTAATGCACAACATACTGTCATCGATCATCAGTGTAAGGGCGATAAATGCAAACATTATAAAATCTTGCAGAAATATGATGAATCAAATTCGATATCAGCACAAATAACAATAAACCAAAGAGCATGTTATTATTGGTTGGGGGTGACTGCTAACTTTAGCCAAACTGTGCAAACCGACCTGTAATTGTGGATATTTGTCGAAGAGATCTGCAGTCGAAGTTATACGCTCCACTCGTATATTTTGAATGAGCAAAGGCATGTCCCTAAAATCAACGGATTAACATACTATTATTTTATAAAATAGCGACTACATCGCTTTATGATTAAAATGAATGTTTATTGTTGGGACCGAACACTTCCGTAGTCCGAAGAGATTCTTCTTCTACGTTGATATTTAATGTCTCAGCGTATCACCCTACGGTGAAGTCTCCCTCTTGTGAAAAGAAACAACAAAATATATTCACCATTATTACTACGTAAATATTTCTACGCAGCAATCAGATAAATTCTGGAGATACGCTGCATAACCAGTCAACATTACGCCTCAGAAGAGGGCGGGGGGAACTAAATTGCGTAGAGATAGGTTGCGTTTACCCTGCGTTACGTGACGCGTCAACACTTGGAGAATTTTTAATCGTCATTTTTGTCACAAAGTGTATAACTTGTGTGCTAAATTACTTTCGTGTTTTCTGTTAATTAAGCGTGATTCTGTGTTGAATCACGGCGCATAAAGACTCGAAAAGATCCAAACGTAACTAGTCAACGTTCCACGTATTGTTGTTTTTGGAAGTATGAGGCGGGGTTCCTCCTATGACTACAGAGACAGGGACCGTGGACGAGATAGGTAATATAGTGTCTTCAAATGTGTTATGGATATAAAAGTTAGCATTATGTCAATTGCATTGCTGTTTGCTGGAATTTTGAACAGACCTCACAGTTTTGTCGTAGTTTCAGGTTTACGTCAATAAATCTCCTACTGCAAGTCTCACTATCTTCGGTGTTGTTGTTTTGGGGGCTTAAGTCGCGCCAAAGACCGTTTGAAGTTCAACCAAGTTGAATATTATAGAGAATTTTTCCCCCAAGATTTTTTTAGATTTTTAGATGAAATGTAGAAGTTGATACAAAATTGTATTTATGGGTTGGGGGGCGTGGCTCCTTTTCGGGACAGAAAAACGATTAGATACATAGAGACAAATAATGTCAGTAAGCACATTCAGTCCTGTATTACTGAATGTGTTTATAGATATTTTTTGCCCACTTTTTTCACTTGATTTATTCCCCGAGCCTCTGCTAAACGCAGTCAAACAAAGTAGAAACGTGGTCTTTTCGCAAATATTTGCGAAATATAATAACTTTTGACTACTGCCGTCTGCTGGCGTGAAACGCAACTGCAATATTGAATAAATTCAAAACATCTTTATTTTCTCAACATTAGTAGTTGTAAGATTATGACCTAAGATCTATTACTCGTGCAATTATTGTTTTCCACCGTGTCCTAATAATTTTTTTGCCAATGCCCCCAAAAAATACAATTACAAAAAAAATACAACCTTTAAAAAATGTGTTTGAACTATATATCCTGTTTGCTAAATAAACAAATATGATTTGGAGTTGCATGCTGTATGGCTGACTCTGCAGTACTACATGCATAGGCCTCGTTCTGGGCCAATGGGGAGCCGCAGTAATGGCCCACCGCCCATGAAGATTGGCAATCTTGGCGACCGTCTCCGCAAGAAGAGGTGGAACCTGGATGAGCTGCCAAAATTTGAGAAGAACTTCTACACTGAGCACCCAGAAGTTCAACACTTGACTCAGGTACATACCTTTTCATTTGATTAAATTCAATAACATCTTTGAGTCATTTATTATTGCTGCTCTTATTTGCTCTCATGAAGTCACATGCAATATTTAGCTAAAAACTCACTCTTTTACCATACCGTACGCTGTCACATGATCAGTCACTCTTGTGTAAGCCATATACCGTTTTTACATCACCAGTATGATATTGATGAGTTTCGGAGAAACAAAGAGATCACCATCAAAGGCTCTGACTGCCCTAAGCCCGTACTCACATTTCAACAGGCACAATTTCCACGTGAGTAGACCAGCTGGAAACTGTCCATTACATCATCTAAACCTGTGAGCGTTATTGCTTGTAAACCAGAAGAATTGGTCAAGTAACACTGTTTTCTGATTTTTCCCCTTAGAATATGTGATGGATGTGCTCATGCAGCAGAACTTCATGGAGCCCACACCGATTCAGGCTCAGGGCTTCCCTCTGGCTCTGAGTGGCAAGGACATGGTGGGGATAGCGCAGACCGGTTCTGGAAAGACTCTAGCTGTAAGAATGAACGCAATCATTGTTTTTGTTTATTAATTAAAAATTGATAATCAAATCTGAAAATATTCAATATTATTGTTGTCAACTCAACTTTATTTCTCAAAACCTGCTTAATTTCAAGTTGTGTGTAATTGTATGTAGTTTGTGACACTGCACTTGCCTTTTTTTTTTCTTTTATCTGCAGTATCTTCTTCCATCAATTGTGCACATTAATCATCAGCCCTATCTGGAGAGAGGAGATGGTCCTATTGTAAGTTCATGTGCTCCGTGTGCTGCTTTGTTCTGATAAAATCAATACAGTGTACCTCACGAGGCTGTTTGACAATTTATTCGTCCATAAATTACATTTTTCATGGATAAAATAATGGAAATACTGTAGAATACATCCATTTTCAACTGCATACCCTATTCACGGTTGTAGGTGAGCCAGAGCCTTTCCCTGTTGACTTTCGGCGGGCGTACACATTTTGAATCGGTCACAAGTCACAGGCATTCATAATATTACATTATAACGATGTAAAAATCTAATGAAGTAGGAAAGTGCCAAAATCTATCCGCTGATTTACTTGCAATGCGTATGAATGGAGATTGTCAACCTTTTTATAATCCTGCTAATATTTTACCTTCTGAGGTGTATGATGCAAAGTGAAAGGTCAGTTTTCCTTTCTCCCTCCGTGTTTCGTTGAAAGCATTGCTTCTGTCTGAAAAGTGTTTTCAATGTCACACTAGAAGTTGGTTCAGATGTCATCAGCCATCTAATTATCTCAATAAAAGACAGGATGGCGCGTTACTGTAAAGATGTACTGTCTAGCTCACCTTCCTGGATTGTGCAAAAAAGGCCAAGGTAGCAGGATCGTCTCGCTGATGTGAGCTCTCAGGTTTTAGTTCTACTGCAGTCATTGCCGTACATTTTCCTCTTTGGTTGAAGCATCGCTGATACCCTTTTGAAAGCTGAAAAAATTCATTTGAAAAACACATTAGATATTACAGACAAATTAGACAAGGAGCAGCTGTGTTTTTTTTCTAGGGCTTTGTAAATTTATGTCACATTTACAGCACGTTTGAAACTTTGAATTGTTCCACTTCCACACTGTTTGACTTGTGTGGAGTCGAGTCTCTAACTTAAGTCTCTCCCCTAATAGTGTTTGGTCCTTGCCCCGACCAGAGAGCTGGCGCAGCAGGTTCAGCAAGTGGCTTCTGATTATGGCAAATCTTCCCGAATCAAAAGCACCTGTGTCTACGGCGGAGCACCCAAAGGACCGCAGATTCGAGAGCTAGAGAGGGGTGGGTATGCTGGTTGATGAATGAGCGTTGCCGGTCTACTTTTCAGCAAGGCGCTGCGTCCTTTCTTTGCTTTTAGTTTCAGTTGACAATCTTCTTTTAGGCGTTGAGATCTGCATTGCCACCCCCGGCCGCTTGATTGACTTCTTAGAGTCCGGGAAGACCAACCTGTCCCGCTGCACGTACCTTGTGCTAGACGAAGCTGATCGAATGCTGGACATGGGATTTGAACCACAGATTCGCAAGATAGTTGAACAAATCAGGGTAGGAGAAAGCCTGCTGCGATGGGCTGCATTTAATATGATTAATTTATGTTTTTCAATCATCTTTTATCATCATCTGTTCTTCATCCAAGCCTGACAGACAGACCCTCATGTGGAGTGCGACTTGGCCCAAGGACGTCCGTCAGCTCGCCGAAGACTTTTTAAGGGACTACATCCAGATTAATGTCGGAGCCCTGGAGCTCAGTGCCAATCATAACATCCTGCAAATTGTTGACGTCTGCATGGACAACGAAAAGGACCACAAGTAAGGAAGCGGGGGGAAATCGATGTTGACCTTTCACCTTGCTTTTTAAGGCCAGCCTTGATTCTAGACGTTAACTCATTTTTTTTTTTTTTATTGGCCCAAAGAGGGGTACTGCTAAATCTATAACAACATGTGGCTGCTTACAGACGGTTGCTGTTTCCAAAAGACGTCCAAAATCGGGGTTTGTGTGCATGCTCTTGTTCGCTTCAGCCTGTGCAGGTGGAGAACTCGATCATCACGCTATTTTTGATTTTGTGGAGGTGATCACATGAGCTCACGTTTGATGTCAATAAATCCAAACTATTCTGCAGAACACTTTTATAATTTCACATGTTGAAGTGGACAAGACGAGTAATTTTGGTGGCGATCCGTCGCCATTTTAGACAACAGAACTGACAATTCGAGCAGTATTGCCTCGATTGCCTCTCTGCTGTGACGTCCACGCTGAGACCGGGGGAAAAAAAATAACAAGCCGAGCTCCAAAAGGGGGCGTGACAATTTGTCATAAATCTCTTCACAAAAAAAAAAAAGTCTTTTAGGGGGGCCTTTTAGTATTGACGTCATTCTTACATGCAAACCCATTTTTAAGTGCCAATGTTAAGGTCATAAAAGTGTCTCTTTAATCTTGCCTGTGTACTGATTTAAGTTTCCTGTACAAGCCGTCTGGGCTTTCCGTTAGAGATAGGATGAGAAGTGCGGATTCCCCCTCAAGTGCTCCGTGAAGTAGGAGCCTGGGTTTGCTGCCCTTGTGTCCCGACGCCTGCGAATGGACGTAGAATGTGTATTCTTTCTCTCCCTTGTGTGTACTTTTAGACTTGTGCAGCTTATGGAGGAGATCATGGCAGAAAAGGAGAACAAAACCATCATCTTTGTGGAGACCAAGAAACGCTGCGATGAACTGACGAGACGCATGCGAAGGGACGGGTGAGGAATATGATTGCACTTTTGACAACTTACTGTGGTGATGCCAAACCTATCCTTCGAGGTGACTGTGCTGACGCTGTTTCCCACGCTAGGTGGCCGGCCATGTGTATCCACGGAGACAAGAGCCAGCCAGAAAGAGACTGGGTGCTCACAGGTTGAACGAACACATCGGTTATTATTAGAGCTTATCTGGCAGTTGATGGCGAGTCACCTCACAAATGGTTTGGGATTTTCGACAGAATTCCGAAGCGGGAAAGCTCCCATTCTGATCGCCACAGATGTTGCCTCTCGCGGTCTGGGTATGTCTTCTCACATTTACAAATAATCTCTTGCCTCTATTGTTGTCTTAGCATTGACTTGAATTCACATGCACACAAGGTTGTCAGAAATTAACTCATTCAATGCCAGCCAAGTAAAAAAAAAGAGGATTTTTGACGTCTTTAGCCGTCAATGGCAGTGAATGAGTTAATTATATAACACTCCAACTCTAACTTCCCTCACCCCACTCCATCCCGCGAGTGTGATCACTAGGCGAATAAGCAGTTGAATAGATTGTCAGATCCAGCAGGAGTGACAGTGTTGTATTACTGTTCATCAGTCACTCAACTTTGTGAATTTCTCTCCTATTAAAAGTATAGAGTTTCTTTCTTTTATGTCAATGGATTCGTCTTTATTTAAGAATGAGTTCATATTAAAATGTGAATTTAAATGATTGATAGGCATCACAAGGAGGTTCGCCACATGTTAGAGCCTGACAGCTTAACGGCTGTCCAGTGTCCTATATGGAGGCGACTGGCTTTCTGGTCCACTGGTCTGTTTCTTATTGCTTTAGCTTCAAAGTATACTTCAAGCGGGGCTCTTTGGCACGGACTGGAGTGTCTGTGTTGGGTAGACACGCCAGAGCGATCAACATTACTCATACACGTGTGTGTGTGTGTGTTGTCTAGGACAGCGACTGCATGAACAAATGTGAAATGACAAACAGGAAGAAAATGATGTGGTGATCTATGTTATGACAATAATGTGTGAGAAGGGGGGAAAAGTGAAGGGCTTCTGACTCGTCAAAATTCCCATTATTATATTTTTCTTCCTTTTTGTCCCCTCTTCTCCTCTCAGGATTTGACAGCATGCGGCAGCTATTACAGTCCGCGCCGCTGCTGTCGCTTCACGCTCAGTCCCGTTAAAAGTAGATGTTTGTCTAGTTTTTGAGGGGTTAAAGCCCCTGTTACTCCAGTGGGTAACATAGACCCCCCTTCCCCAGCCCAATACTGTCAGTGTGTGAATCCAACGAGCCCGTCATTGGAGCTGCCGGAGGTGCCTGTTTGTCTGCTCTGCGACCCGTCCCAAAAAAAAAAAAAAAAAGCAGACAGACAGTGAGCGTGTTAGATGGGCTCGTCTGGATCCAGTCCTGGGGCCCCGAGGAGGGTCCTGCAATGTGGCGAGAGAGCAACAGAACCGACGTTAGTGTCGCTTGAGGTTTAGCGGTTCTGCTCCCGTCTGACGTTGCTGGTGTGTGCAGAAGGTGAGGGAAGAATCCGGTCTCCCTCACCCTCAGCCCCTCCCTCTGAACCAGGACTGATCACCACACAAAAGGGGGTAAGTACCGAACCGCCCCTTTCTCTTAACCATACCGTGAGCTACACACAGCTACCTCCATCCGCCTTGTACAGTATTTGAATGACTACTTCAGCAAAGTTTAGCTATTGTTTGTTTGATAAAATAGGCTCTCGGTCATAATGGAAGGGAGACTTCCTGATTTGACTCAGCAGTGCGGTAAGAGCCCCATGTCCTCTGTAATGAGAAACAGATGATTTGTGTAAACACAGATTGGCCAGTGAAGATCATTCTGCCAAAAACATGCTGGCAAATTAGTGTCTTGCTGGTCTCTTGTAGGTGAAAGTCCAAGTACCTAGTGTTTTGCATCAAGGCAGCAATAGGTGATAATAGTTGTTCTGTTGCGTTCAGGGCTCCCCCGACTGTTGTGTAATATTTACATTCTTCCAGCTCTTGTGGTAGGCCCAGAAATGATCAGTGAACACGCATTCATTTGTGACGTTACAAAGCTCAAGAAAGAAAATGTACAGTGTCATGAAAAAGCATTTGCTCCCTTTTAAAATCCCGAATCCCACCATCACTTAAAGATCATCAAAACAAATACCAAGATAATCTAAACATTAAATTGACTTTTTAAATGGTGATTTGATTTATTAAGGGAAAAAAATAGTCCAAGTTTCCTGACCCTGTGTAGAAAAGTAACAACCCCTCCCCCTTCATGAATTTAATGTGGCTATTCACATTTTTTCAGTTCATTTTCACTGATTGCACCCAAACTTGATTACCTCCAGACCTGTTAAGTCCAAAAATCATCGAAATATAGAACCTGTCTGACAAAATCAAGTTGGCCAAAAGATCTCAAAAAGCTGCAAAACATCCTAAAAATTACTGGCCTCCGTTAAAGTCAGTGTTTGTGACTCACCAATGAGAAAGAGACCGGGCAAAAAAACTAGCAAAATACTTTTGAAAAACATCGGAATTAGACTTTTGGGAGACTAAATGTTGTAACTTTTGGGACGATATGTCTCGTTGTGTATGTGGCGTAAATGTAACACAGGGGCTGCTTTGTTACTTCAGGACCTGGATGACTTGCTGTAATTGATGGAACCATGAATTCTGTTCTTTACCAGAAGATTTTGTAGTCGAATGTTCGTCCATTAGTTTGAGACTCAAGCTGAAGCACATTTAGTTTATGCATCATGACAACACATGGAAAACGTATAAGAAAGTCAACTTCTGAATGGCTTAAAAAACTAAGTGAAAGTCCAGACTTGAATCTGATTGAAATGCTGTGGCCTAACCTTTAAAAGGCGGTTTATACCCAAAAACTGGGCCTTCAGTGTTGTTGAATTAAAATTCTGAAAGGAAGAATAGGCAAAAATATCTCCACGGAAATGTCAAGACGCATAGCTAATTGTACAAAACGCTTGATTTTAATTGCTGCTGCTGAGTGGTCCAACCAGTTATTAGATTTAAGAAGTAATTACTTTTTCCACACAGGGTCATAGAGATTTAGATTTTTTTTCTTCCTTAATTTTAATAAGAAAAACGCTAATTTAAAAACTGTATTTTGTCTTTACTTTTGTCGTTAGCCACTCCACTAAACACCGATAGATATTCTATTCTGATTACAGCCTTGCTCAAATGATTTGAAAATATTTTTTTTATTTGAATATATTTGAATTATTATTGTGTAGCAGTGGCGGTAGGAGCTGCATTCCAAACACTGCTTTTAATTTACAAGTAAAACTGAAGCCAATTGATTGTTGCTGTCATCTGTTTTTGGACCATAATCTTCAAAGGACAACATATGGATGTTGATTGTTGGCGAAGGAGCAGTAGTTTTCTAGACTTTTCTGTATTGAGCTAACTGACTTTCTTATCCTAAACAATATTATTCTGAAAGCTACCATATATTCAGTCAGCAAAACATTAGAAGGATGGTCAGCAGATCCATCCATGAATGATTTCTAGATTTGAATTCATTGTATAAACACTGAGGGGAAACTCTTAAGTGACTGAAAGTGACTTTTCTGACTTGTTATGCATCAAAGAGGTAAGTGCAAAAATCTAAATCCGATGCTAAAAAAATTCACAAATGTCTCATCCTGCGCTTTTGAATGTAACAAGAATATTCTGATTGATGCTTTCTTCGGATAACCGTGATCTCTGCCAATCATTAATGACATTTTCCTATTCAAAAGATGTTGAAGACATCAAGTTCGTCATCAACTTTGACTATCCAAATTCCTCGGAAGATTACGTCCACCGTATTGGACGTACAGCCCGCAGTACCAACAAGGGCACTGCTTACACCTTCTTCACTCCTGGGAACGCACGGCAGGCCCGAGACCTTGTCCGAGTTTTGCAGGAGGCTAATCAGGCCATCAACCCTAAACTGCTTCAGATGGTGGATTTGGGCCACGGAAGAGGAAGTGGTAAATATCGCCTGAAACCTTTTTTTTGGAGCAAAGTTGATGTTAGTGTAGTGTTCCCCAACATTTGAGCCAAGGCACAAATATTACATTATAAAAATCTGACAACACTGTCAAAAAGTGAAAATATAGGTTAATCATGCACGTGCCTTCTGCCTGGTGGAAGAATATTTGTTTAGCCTTTTAGGATATGTCGTTGACATGAACAAAAATGTTATTTGTAATTAATTTCCCCTGGCACATTAATGGGGAATTGCTGTTTTGGTAAATCTGGCTCCTTCCAATGTGGTTTTTGCATGTTCCTCTATTTGGTCACAGGTGGCAGAATGCGTTACCGTGGCAGTAGCGCCAACAATCCCAATACGATGTACCAGGATGAGTGTCAACGCCGTATGCGTTCCGTGGAGGGTAGCATCAGCGGCAACAGAGACGGCCGCTCCGGCTACGGCCGCACCAACCGCAACGATGACTCATCGTCCTACGACGACCGGAACAGGGAGAGTAGCAGGAGCGGGCACAGTTCGGATCAGTACCGGGACTACAGTGGCAGCCGCAACTCCAACCCTAGCGGTGGACCGTCTGCTAGCAGTGGAGGGATGGATCACTCGAGTCATCTTCAGGGTCAGTTTGCCCATCCTCCTCCTGCTCCATCTGTGCCGCCAGTCGGGCCGCAGCCTCTCATGTCTCAGCAGTATGTGCCACCACAGCCCCCGTTAATGGGCTTCGTGGGGCAACCCCCTTACCAGTTTAACCGTGCTCCTTCCGGGCCTTCTCCCCGCTAGTAGTGATATCCAACCGTCCATCCTTGTTCTAGACCGCTTGTCCTCTTTTGGGACGCGGGTGAGCTGACATTGATCGAGAAATGGGGAGTACTCCGGACTGGTCGTGAGCCAATTGCGATAGAGTTGGATTATTTGTTTTAAATTGGGAATTTTTTTTTTAATACGTGTTTCCTCAATGATAAGTGAGGTTTGTTAATCCATTACCACACCAGAATTGGATGGTCTTCAAAGCAAAAGTGGGGATAGGGTGCTGGGGTGGCATATGCAGGAAGTTAAGTTGTATTTAACCTTGGTGGAGGTTTTCTGGGTACAGTTCTAGGCTCAAAGGACACTTAAGGGAAAATAACTTCAAGGTATCCTTTCTGCTCTAATTATATTTTCTTTTGAAAAAGATGTCATTTCCAACCACCTCTTGTTGTATGAAGTGGAGTTTTTAAAGTTGTGCTCAGTTACGACCCCCCCACACCCCTAAAATGTTTTTGGTCTGTGGAGATGTAGAGCCGTCCTCCCCAACCACCAGGCTGCAACCAAGAGAATTCTGTTGATCATTCCATTAATGTCTCTCATGTCTTAGTTAGTACACTACTTATTCACAACATTTTATTTTTATATCTAATTGTGTGCCGGTGTATATCCATGGAGAGTATCCTTTAGTGTTTGGGATTTGTTTTTAACTCGATCAGTGTATCAAAATACAATGGAGTGTCTATCATCCGTAGGTGAAGTCACACCTGAAAGGATTCTGCCGTTGAGCTGTGTATTCCACTTTTAATCATCTTTTTTTGTCGCTATCATCATTTGTATAATATGATGATTTGATGCAAGCTCTGCACACACTGATGTGTCTTCACTCTTTAGGGATAACTGGAATTCTGCTCTTGTTGGGCCTCACAATAATAGGACTGTTTGGGTTTGGGACAATGTCCAGGTGAGGTCAGTATTATCTGCCTGTGAAAAGTTTGGATGCCAGATTTGGTATAAAACTGTTAAAAAAAAATTAATAAATGTGCCAGTGCTGTGTTTGAATGACAATTCTTATATGGAAATAGTTGAGAAATGTTAGAAAAGATGTTTAACAAACCTAGTCATGTGATGATTCAGTCATGTATTAGAGCTTGACAAATATAGAAATTCTCAAACCTTTGCTCATTAGAACATTAAAATGGTAGTTAAGAATCACAAAGTTCACAAGAAGCCAATCCGCCTTCGGTATCAATCTTTATTTAAATAGCTGTATAAATATGGCTAAATGCCAATGCTCCAAGTTAACTCGATTGATTGTACCATTTTGATGTGGCCATAAGCACATTACCGTACATAAATGGATGCATGAGGAAAAAAAATGACTTGAATCTCAGGCACATGTGGTAGAATCTGATCAGATGTCAGCGGTGTCATTTTAGGAATTGCAGCATCCTTTTTTGGGTCAAACATCAAGAGCTAAGGCAACATCCTATCAAAAGGACATTTCACGTGCAAAAAGTCAAGTGAATGTAAAATGCTGGAGAATATAAAATGAATCCTGAGTGAAATTGAATATTGTGCCAATTGTTTGTGAATCACAAGTGCTGAAATAATAAAAAAAAAAAAAGTCAACATTTGTGAAGAGGGAGTACAAGTTCTTCAGGACAAGAGTGACCACTCAAGACAAACATGCCCTGGCCACATGATTAGGTACATCTGCATAATCCAACATGCATGACATCAGCTTTAAGAACTGCACTGCATTATACTTTTTAATTTATTTTTTTAAGTTTCACGCTACTCAGTATGATGTGCAGTTGTGTACCACGGCTATAAATTCTAACCTCATGAAACATTGCACAAAAACCTCTTTATAGTGTCAGCAAACCCGAGCAGTATCATTTCCGATTCATCTCTTGCATTGATTGATCGACTCCTATGAAATTGTGTAGGTGACCGTTTAGTGTCTTATGTGTATGGTGAACACCCATGAGAATATGAGCTACTTCATTTTTCCCGATACCAATGGTTGGCTTACCTACCGCGAGTCACATGCTTCAGCGTGTTCTGTAAAAAAATAAGAATGGAAAATCTCTTGGAAATCTACTTTGCATTAATGTCCAGGATTGTCCAACTTGAACAGCATGTATATAAGCCAAATGTAAACATTCTTAGAAAAAGCAACGTCTCCAAAATGTCTCTGGATGAAAATAATTGTTTAGTTTCAATGTGGCAGGCAGCGAATGGGGTGAAGAAAAAAGTCACTAGGAATCACGAGAACAAGGGTAAACCAATCATGAAGGCACCAAATAGAAAAGCCCCTATAACGACGAGGCACTTTTGCCTCAATTCGTAATCAGGTACTCCTTCAAACAAACTTTAAAGGAAGCAGCAATCGGATGGCAGCAATGTAGTCCTTCTCACGCCAGACTTCCCCAGGTGCTTGGAGGCGGGAACTTGTCCACGTCACCCGATTCATCATAAGCGTTGTCTCCCAAATTGAAGGTTAACTTGTATCGCAAACGCACCTTTTCCTGAAATGGCAAAATGTCAGTGTGAGTGCACAACATAATTACTAAACCCATTACAGTATATCAAATTTGAGCATTATGCCTTTAAACTAAGATTTTTGGATATGACATTTGGATTTGGTCCAAGTAAAAAGACATGTTTACGAGTGTATAAGTAACTAAGGCTGCTTAAATCTACTGGATGGAGGAGGATGACGGCAGAAAACCTTGTGAGGGTTCGCCAGAAGCAGAATTTGTGTGACGACAGCTGGAGGCAGGATGGGATTGAATGCAGGGAGTTCGGTGCCAGAAGGTGGCTGCAGTTTCACTCTCATCACCTAGGCAAGCACACCTTCGTCAGCATTTGCAAATTACAGAGAACCATTTTTATTTGGGGGGATACGTTCCAGACCCACCCACAGTAGGAGAAAATCCACAATGGTGACAGTATTTTTTTGTTTGTTTTACTTTCCCATGCATTTTAAATTCATTTGAACTTATTAAACCACAATTCAATTTGTTGTTATATTATGTTTTTTTCCACAATAAGCTCATTTCAAACACAAAAATGTATAGTAATACATACCTTGGGCACAGCTGCCTGAAAGCGGATGTTAGTGATAGGAGCGGGCGCTGAGGACAACATGGAGATGATCACCACCAGCACGTCAGGCCGTGACGGCGGACAGTCTCGGGCGAAATTGAACAAGACCCGCAGGCTGTGTTTGTCAAAGACAGTCACTGGTAGAAAGCTGCCTAAAACAAATGCGTACGGAAATGATGAAATTAATACAAAAACACGTCCAAGGGGTAGCAGCTTCAACTTACTCGGATGGATCAATTCCAGAGGTACTGTAACATCAGCTAAGGACGCGTCACAGGAGCCAACAGCCGGCGGCAAGCTTTTGTCTACAGCTGAACATGTAGGATTGGAAAGAAGAATGTTGGGTTGTTCGTGGACTGACGATGGTGCAGCAGTTGCACTTGATGAGGCTAAAGTTGCCGCATGTCCGGAGTTACACTTGGCCTTGGTCTGGAGCTCTCGTAAGCTGATTCCAGATGGAGGTTGGAGTTTATCCCTGCACGTCGGCATCGGCAAACAGGAGAAAGAAATCATGATAAAAGATTGTTGCATGAACAAGACTGACTTGAAGAACGCTATCTGGGCAGACGTTTTGGGACACTTGGGCGCACAGCATAGTACGATACACGTCACCATTAATCCAACTAAACTGGTTCTCACCATTTGACCTGCTGGTTTTTTGGAGGAAGGGACTGCTGTAACAACGTCTTCCCCAGCAGGTTGAGCTCATCCATTCCTTTGCAAGCCGCTGGTACAGCCTGTGGAGCTTGGACCACATCCGAGCAGAGCCTTGAAGCAGGGAATTCGGGAAGGACAGAAGACTAAGAGAAAAAAAAAAGAAAAGGTACACATTGTTCATACGGTACTAAGCATTGCTTGAACTTTCATTCAGGTCATGTACGCATGAAAATGTAAATATCGCCATGCAAAAAATAATAAATATATCAAATAATGGCTGCGATTGACGAATTTTTGCAAATAATTGATTCTTTTTAATGGTTAGAACTTGTATTATATCCAACCTGTAAAGTCTTCCAAGGCTCACAAGATTCTGTATCATTCAGTCCTAGGAGATCAGAAATAACAAAGGTGAACACACAACAATTTAAGGTGATGTATTACACATGAAAAAAAAAAAAAGGTTCAGATGGCAGCCAGTGTGGACTGACTTCAACATTGTGGGTTGCAGCCACCTAGTCAACAGCAAGTCCCAGTCAATGGAAAAAAGAAAACTGCTGAGCAAACAAAGCTGACTTGACCCATTTTTGAATTTTTAGAGCCAGCATCTCAGTTTGAGGTTTACATGTTAGCTGAGACTTTTGCGCTTACCCAGCGACACGAGATCATCAACCAGGAGACTGCTGCCAAGGTTCTGAGACAGGGTCTCTACGTTGGAGGGTTCTGGGTTTAATAGGGACGTGCTGGCCGGTGCGCTCAGACCTGTCAGTTCCAATAGGGTGGGGCTACTGGTTCCCGCTTTGACACCAAGACAACGTTCAAATCAAGAATCATCAAGACTAATCGGTGCAGTGAACACCACTCATGTATTTCACCCTACCTTGTTGCGAAGGTGTGTTTTCACAGTCATTTGTCACCTTCTCACCTTTCATTTCCTGCTTGTAGAGGTTAATCACCTGTGTCAAGCTATCATTGGCCTGTAAGATATCAGCTGGAAGCACAGAAAGTATTTATTAGCCTCAGTGATTATGCAACGTTTCATCTCAACAGTTGGGCACGACCGATTAGATCCCCTTTAAACAGATATTTAAAATTCAAATAGCAACAAAACACTGAGCAAAAATAATGTTCAGACCCACTAAAGCAGTTTTTGCTTTTCTTCTCATCGAACATCTGAGCTTTAATGAGACACTTGAGTCGATACATGGCCGTTGTGATTTTGTTACGGGTGTGCCCTGGGAAATCAATGAAATGTTTCAGTGTACGCACTGAAATGTGCTCACGTACCCCTGCTTGGGAAATAATGTGTTAAGGGACCAAAAAAAAGAAGATATTGTATTCATTGTAATTCTTTTTTTATTTTTTTTTAATAATCGGATAGTTAATCGGTTATTTGAATTTTAGCAGTCCTGCCCAGATCAACAGCGTCCTTATTAAAGCACTTTCTCAGCATTTCAATTCCCTTACCTAAGGCTTCATCATTGTCCTCTGTATCACTGGCTAACCTGAATAGTGTGGGTCTCATTTTTTCACAGCGCTGGTAAAGATTCTGTCAAGACAGGACAGATGTTTATTAAAACCAAGGGCTCACCTCCAGTATTTGTGTGAATCTGCAGCTGAGGTGTGTGTTAAAGTGTGCGGCTGTTGGAACCTTAATGAGCTCCTGATTGCTCTCTGAGGTGCTTTCCTTGCTGTAGCCTTCCAGAAGCTGACTGAGCAGGTTCACGCTCTCCTTTACCTCCTGAATGGCATTTATTCGTTTTGAAACCTTCTCATCACGCTTTTGGTCCTAAAAAAAAGGAAGAGCATTTTTATTACAGCCATAAGAAAATCTTATTCCAAAGTTAAATTTGGTCATCATGGCTTGATTAAAAAAAGTATAAAGTAACAGTTCAGTGAATCTTTAGTTTATTGTGTTTCATCTTTTGTTATCCAACATAACTAGATTTTTTTACACAATTCTTTTTTTATGGGTATTATGAGCTGCTATATATATATATTTTTTTTTTTAAATGCATAGTCTCTCGGCTGCAAAGTTTCACCTAACGCGCAGGTAAGACTGGAAAATAACCCCTCGCAATGAGCAGGTGTTCACAGTACCGGCAAAGATTGTGAAGATCCATGTGTGGCCTCCTACTTGACAATGCATGAGGTAATAAAGCAAGCAATGACTCACCTCCTGGACCATTTCCTTAATGAGCTTGTTTGCAGCTCTTAGATCTTCGGGGCGAGTGCTGTTCAATAAGCGAGACAACGTCTTAAAAAAAAAAAAATGTGGGTAAACGAGAAGAGGGAAAGAGGCAGACAGTTTTGTAAATGCTATTCCCAGGAGTAAGAAAGTCAAAAATTTAGATTAGTTTAGAAAGGTGAAGTATTCTCACTAGATGGTCGTTTATCATCAGACATGCTTATTCATACCTTTGACTTCTCTTCATCGTCAAAGATGGTGCTTTTGGTTTTTGGTGGAGTGCTTGCGAAGGGCATGTTATCCTGCTTGACAATGCCTGGAAGAGATCAGGGACACATAATCAACCATAGTTGAATAAACATTTTGTCATCAGGAGGGATCCTGTTTAAACTCGGCACAAAGACCTGGGCCACCTCTGACCCTCCGTGATGGCCCATACACTCTGGAGCAGCTGCTGTAAATATTTTCCCAAACATAGTAGTCATCTGGGTATGGAAATTGTAATTGTTATTTAGAACATTATACAGACACATTGCAGGTGGTGATTTAACATGTTTAGTGAAGCTACCCTCCATACTTGTGTGTCACTTATTTGTCCTGTTATATCACAGCTATCTGTAGACCCCATTTTACTTAGTGTAGCTAACACTAAATCAAAAACTAAAGGTGATACAGCCTTGGAGTTCATTGCCACAATGTTGTTGCTCTATTGCAAACATTACAAAAAAAATAGATAAAGACATGTTTAGGCAGGCATTCCAGTAGGACTTGATGTTTTGTTTCCTCGTAAGGCATTTTGAGTCCTCTCTGCGAGAAGTGCTATATAAATAAAACTGACTAAGTTGCTTCGACTGTCAAGAGTTATATTATTAGCAATGACTCGGAAAATTAGTCTCATGTTTGTTGCTCAGCATGCACCAAAAAGGAAAAACAGATGTGAAACATAAAAAGGAAAATATAACTTCATAAACAGGGCCTTGTGGCCCACTTTGTTTTGGTATCCTGTTCGGAAAAAAAAAACAAAAAAACTTTCAACTTGGTTAATGATGATCTCAAATGTCAGAAGGACTCACCCTGTTTCTTCAAAATCTGATAGGCATCAGCTATCTTCGTCTCCTCTGGGAGTGTCACTGTCCAGCTGAACATCATTTCTTGAACCTTCATCTTCACTGGCTCTGGGGCACGAGTACCTAAGTACTATGAAGGAGATATTTAGGGAGATTTTTTTTTGTCCTGGAAATACAAACATTTGTAACAATGTAATACTTCTGTTGAAAAGTTCAGCAACAGACTTGCAGCATAATTAAAGCTGTAAAGCAAGTGTTCACTGCTTGTGTAAGCATAGTTTTTACCTGAAAAATTTGTAATTGGATACAAAATACACCACTAAGTAGCTGTTTCGTGTACAACAAATACCGGTACAGTAAAATTATAAAACCAAAACAAGATTGTTTGGTTAGGTTGGACCTGCAACTGAGAATGTTGTCATAGACATCTTGCTCCGATTGATTTTTGCCATGGATTTACTGTGCAAGACTAACTTGAACTGATAAACAGCAGTGATTGTTACCTTCGGTGAGACCACCTTAATTAGCTCATTGAGAAAACGGAACTTTCCAACTTCACTGTGAAAACGCTTCCCACAATTCTTCATGCAGGATTCCAAAACCTGGACATCAACAGAAACTACTTGAGCAGTTTGTGATGAAATGAAGAAGGTAAAGTCAGTACTAAAGGCAAGACCTTACCAGTAGTGCTTGCATGGCCTCCCATTCCTGAGGAGATTGGATTTTGTGGGCCAGGAGTCTCGTTGCAAGCTGGGGACTGATTTTATTTTTTAAGGGAGAAAGATGTCAAATGTTAATCCAAATTCATGTCGGTTGGTAGATTGTAGAGTAAAATACAATCTAGTATGCTCAACAAGATCAGACATGCATCATTATGATGAATTATGAAGAACACGCTTTATCAAAGCAAAACCTGTAGAGAGTTTGCAAAGTTTGCAATTAACTTGATTCATGTGGAAAATATTGGACGAATATAAATGGTTAAAAAAACTCACCCATCAGGTTCATTGTCGAGTAGCTCACAAAAACCTTTGATATTATGCCAATCGGTGTCCTTATTCAGAGGATTGGTAGCCTTATCTGTATAGGAGGCAGATTCCTTTCAGACAACCACCTTACAACGAATGACAGTGATTTATAGTGACGTATTTCAAAGGAATAAAGACAAATTGAAACTTTGTCGAAGTCTGATTTTTTTTTTTCGTTTGTGATTTATTGTATTGTGAACCTCAAGTATGTACATCACAATCATTGTGACATTTTGGTTAAGGCAGCTTTCATTTTAATCAATTAAAACGACGTCCTTAGGAGGTATAAATATGACAGCATTCTTTTCAACTGTAACGTGTAAAACGTGAACATATACTGAAAAGGTGACACATTAAAGATCCCCACTTCAATTTCTGAGCTCCAAACGCACTTTTTGATCAGACTTGCTTTCCCGATTACCCATAAACCATATCTGATAATGCTACAATCGAAAGCAACAAATTAGGACTGATTATATCATGAATACATCATCTTGATTTGCTTACGATAGTGCATGTTATTTTAATGTCACTTACTGATACGCGACTGGAGACTCTCCACTTCCGGAGGCGCCGCTGCCATCTTTCGGGAATTCGACGCAAAAGGTTAGATCTCGCGTGATTTTGTGATATCGCGTGAAAAGTCAATGGGCGTTTAATTCCTTCGTAGCGCCCCCGGTGGGGTGCGGCGCCGAATCAAACGACAGAGTGACATTGTCGAGGTTAAATGGTTACCAATACTTCAATCCAAGCGAGGATAGACTGACATCGATGATAAGCTTCCGTGGTCGGCTGTGGCGATTTTGAACATCCTTTCGTGGGACTAACAATGGATTTTATTTTTTACTCAGGGCGATAACCGCTACCGTGTGACACAGTCCGGGGGATAAAAAAAAAGCGTGTTGCGGTCCACGCAGCTCATAGAAAACTGTTACCTTTCCTTGGATGAGAACTGAAATATCATTCCCCAGTTCTGCCGCAAAATCGTGATTGTAAAGAAACGCAATCTGTCAGCTTGCTAGCAAAGTTGGCTGCTTTAAGAACTTTGCTGCTGGTAAGCTTGGAGCTAGCAACTTGGGATATCAGATGAGTTCATCTTCCATCTGTTTGCTTGTATCTAAGGGCCTGTGACGATAATCATCATTACCTGGTTTCACCGCTGAGGCCAGAAAATTTGGTGACCACAATGCAACTTCTCACAAAAAGTTGTCTGATATTTGGCTCGCTCACTCAGCGTCGCGTTGTTGGTTAAAAGTGACGTATTGTGGCTTCCGTCGTCCCTCGGCGAAACTCTTCTGATGATTGAGTGGTGGAACACTTGGGCACGATGATGGGATCTCTGAAGGCTCTCCAGGAGTGGTGTCGGATACAGTGTGAAAATTATCACGATGTGGAAATCAAGGACATGTCCACGTCCTTTCGGGACGGCTTGGCGTTTTGTGCCATCATACATCGCTTCAGGCCGGAGTTGATGTAAGTACACATTCCAGTGGTTGTGGAAGTAGGATAGCATTCTAGTCAACCAGCCATTTGGAACAGTTTGCAACTGTAACAATCATTCGGGATTCCCATTCCTTAGGAGACAGGATTACATGAGCCAGGAGTCTGGTTGTAAGATAGGGATTGGTGTAAAACGTGCAAAATATAAGTACAAGTTAGTACAGTAAAATTATGAAAGCTTCTGAATGGCAACGTGAAGGAATTTTGCAGCAATCAGCAATAATATATATATTTCTTTTGTTGCAAAAGATGGACAAAAAGCTCACTCTTCAAGTTCACTGTGAAGTAGGTAAAAAAAAAACTTGCAATAAGTGTCCTTATCCAGAGGATTGTTTGTATATGAGACGTTCTAAAACATGCTAAATATAAATGCATTACAGTAAAATTGTGAAAATTGAACAGTGGAAATGTGAAGGAATTTTGCACCAATCTGCAATGAAAAAAACTTGTTTTTTTCTTGGCAAAAGATGGACAAAAAGCTCACTCTAAAAGCTCACTGTGAAGTAGGTCACAAAAACCTTACAATTGGTGTCCTTATGTAGAGGATTGGTGGTCTTGTTTGTATACGAGAAGTTCTAATGTGTTAAGAAGCAGAATGCTCCTTCTTGTTGAACAGCTATAAATGACAGTGATTTATTTTGACAGTCTTTCAAGGCCGCTTAGCGTTTTTTGCCATCGTTCATTACAGGCAAGTGTAAATGTAAACTGCTGTCCACGCTTCTGTGGTTGTACAAACAGTTTACTGTTGTTTGCATTCTATTCATCCACATATGAGGATTCCTTTTGGTGTTGGATACTACCTTTTTTTCCAGACTTACACCAGTACGAGTATTCCCTCCTGGAGTACATGTAGTACATTTATACATGTAAAACTTTTTAACACAATGTCAAACTGCAGCAGTATTGTGGCAACTTCTGATGGACCTGCTTGAAGTCTGATTTTATTTTAAATTTTGTTTTAATGCTTTAAGTATCGGTGGCTGATATCGGCAGCCTCCATGAGTACCCGATATCTTTAAATAAGGCCAGTATTTCCCCAACTTTAAATGATTATACTTTTTTTTTTCAACTAGAACACAGAATTGTGAGAAATTATTAATGTCAGACAAAATGTTAATGAAATGAAATTATAACTAGACTCCACTCCAATCCATCACCTTCCACACCGACATGAAATGTAATCCACATTGGGTGAAAGCTCAATGTGCTGTAATTAACACAGCCTGACAAGCTTTGTGTTGCCCAGATCAACACACCGCTTTCTGCCTTCATAAACACACACACACATTAGATGGAATACAAAAACACGGTCAGCGTTGTATGTGTTTGTGATAGCTGGCCCTTTCCCCATCCGACATTTGTTGGAACAGGAGACGTTAAGGTGTGCGTCATAGAGTTAAAGATGACTCTATTCCATTAACAATCCCGACCAGTCTAGTCAGCAGTCATGTGCTGTGAACTGGCTCATCTGAATGGAATGTAACCAGCACCACCAATTAATCACTTGTGTTAGTCACACATTCAATTATTTGTTTGCAAATTGATCTGCTGTTGTGTCATCTTGCAGTTATCGGGAGTATTTATTATTGCTGCAATGAATGCCAGGCGTCATTTTGTGGTAAATTGTTTATGGTGGGCCGTTATGTGTAAAAAAACAAAATGCATTTCTTATTATGATATGAAATAATTATGTATTGTTTAAAAAAAAGCCCCTTCCAAAAGTATTGACATGGCAAAGCCAATTCCTTTGTTTTTGTTGTATAGGGAAGCCATTTGGATTTTAGATCAGCAGAGAAGACGAATACCAGGCAAAAGTTCAGATTTCTAGCTTTCATTTCATATTTTCTTGTACATGTGTGAAACAACTCAGGACAGAGCACCTTTTGTTGGAAGCCACCCTCTTTCCAAGTGAGCAAAAAGTATTGCAAAGGTGTCATAACCCTCACTTGCAATGACTGCATTAAGTCTGCGGCTCATCGATTTGGGCAGATTGTTGCATTCTTCACAGGAAATGCTTTTCCAGTTTCTCGCTTCAGTCTCCTCTTCAGGAGGTAAAATGCATGCTCTATTGTGTCGAGGTCTGGTGATAGAATTGGCCAGTCTACCTCCCCCTCGCTTGATGATATCCTTTGGTGTGTTGGCACTTATACATAATTTAGACGTTATGTCGTATAAAATTTATAATTTGCTGTTCCGACAATATCTTTGTACCTCAGGAATATGTAAGTTTATGGCCTTGAAAAATTGGGGAAAAAATCGATCTTCTTACATGAAAATTACTGAATCTGACCAGAGATACGATGACATGATCAGATCAGGACAACTTTAATGGTATTTAATCTTCGTGTGAATTATCTGGTGATTACGTTATTCACATGGTAGCATACGGTTTTATGTTCGCAATAAGTTTACAATAGTTATTCGTTTATCTTCTAAGGGAAAATGTGATACAAAGGAAGTTTCTTTCTTCTGTGGCCCGCAAAATGAGAAAACCGTGCAAACATCCCCTGGGTGACTAAGTTAATGAAACGGAAGATATCTGGACTCTACACAGCAGTCACTCGACAAGTAGTGCAGTTTAGAAGCCCTAAATAGTCCGCTTTTCAGCTCTGGTTCTTCCATTTGTGTCCCAGCATGGCTCTCGTGTGTACAGTAGCTGCAGTCACCCAGACCGCCTCGCTGTGATCCCGACAGACAGCCCGTCAGGGTAATCTGCAGTCAAGGCCTCTGCCTGTCAAACGGGATTTACTTCTCTAATATGGGCGGTGGCCATCATAGGGAGCCTTTGCAGCCACTGTGTTCTCGTTGAGTTACACAGTTGTGTTAAAAGTTGACATTTATCATGGACATGAGTGTAATATTGGTTTAGGGGCTTTAAGGATTTATTTTCCAGGGTGGAATGATGATGATATAACACACTTTCAATAAGAATTAGGTGCACAAGTTTGAATTTATTTAGGATTTTCTATAAGACACAAAGAATCACGATTATACACACATACTTTAATCTATACCAACATCCCCCTTTTAACATTTGGTTGAATGCCAATGTAAGTTTGACGGTTTTTCTGGCAAGTGCACAAAAAGCGAATATTTCCATGATTGTAGATATAGCCTTTATAATTCTTTTAGGACTGCAACTATTAATCATTTTAATCATCGTTATGTTGATTTTTGTCGATGAATAGGAGAGAAAAAACATTTCATTTCCATCCTTTTATTCCAAAACAGGAAATTCGTTCAAAATGCACAAAGATTATTAGGATTCACCTTTTGGGCTATAACATGTCAGAAAATAAGTAAATATGTGTGCATTATTGTTTTCTAAAATAAAAACAGATGTTTCCAAAGGAAAAAGTTTAATTTGACACAAAGATGATCAATTCTCTTTCATGGAGGACTGCAGAAATCTGAGAATATTTACTGTCCAGAAGCTGCAATTCCAACAATTTGGGCAATTTTAAATGAAATAAGGTCTCTAAGCAATTGATTGACTGTCAAAATAATTATTGATTAATTTCTTTTTCGGTTTGACTGTCCGTGAAAAAAAATGCTTTTATTTGTGTCTTTTGGATCTACAGCCAGCTGTGGTGGGCCCAAAGGAAATGCACAATTAATTGAACTGTAAAATCAAATTTATGTGCGGATCCAGATATAGTAGATCATTGTGAAAACGCCAGCCTCCGAATGGCAGAATATAACTTCTGTAGCGATCATGTGACGAATACATATAAACTATCTCACCCGCAGTTGTCCCTTTGCCAAAAATAAACTTGAATGAAGCACAGTCACGGTGCACTTAGTTCACTAGCCATCTTCAGCGTGCCAGTTCAAAGACACTCCAAAATTATCCTGAACAGATTTTGCGCAGTTACAGTGTGTGCTTGAAAAGGACCCACCAAGACCAGCCTTTCAATTGGAGATGCTGTTCTGTTTTTTTTGTTTGTTTTTGTGCTTGGGAACAGTTTAAAGTGAATAAGGTGACTTGTGAGCTCTTTCGGGGGTGGGGGGGGGGTGACCTTCCTGGGATTTCCACCTACGTAGTCTCTGCAAGCCCCCCCCCTCTCCTTTTCCCACTTCAGTGTTGTTTAAACTTCTACACTCTTTCCGACATGCCTTTGCAGACATGCGGGCAAGCATTCTTTCATCAAGGACCTCAGATATTTTCCACCTTAAAGCAGGATGTTTACTGGTGAGAGCCTGACTTCCCAGCTCCTGGCCCTTTGTAATCATCATGGTCCCACCGCCACTTTTTCCCTTTTGTCATTTTTCCCAGCAGCCTGGAATCATTGCTGTGTAGTTGGGTTTTGCAAACTGTACCAGTTAAAAAGCTTAACTGCTTAACTGTCCATCATGCAGTTCAGACATCTTTTTTTTAAAGGTTCTCAAAAATAGGTCGCTAAATACAGGAGAGCTGCTGGGGTCGTTTTTCCTCTTTGGTAAAGTGGTCCAGTTTTGCATTTTCTGACAAACTAATGTTTTTTTTTTTTTTTTTTGTGTGTCTCATTGCAGAGACTTTGGCTCCCTGTCTAAAGATGATGTCTATGAGAACAACCGACTGGTAAGTTAATTCCATGTGTGAGGATGTTCGCCGTAAAAAAACGTAACTTCCAGCCGACAGACGCACCTGATTCAAAGCCACAACATAAAAACAAATTTGTACACATATTGACCACTTTGCATTTTTAGCCGCGGGTCTCCAAGTTATAACATGAGATATTTATAAAGAAAGAGGTCACACCAGTTTTTAAACTTTTATTTTATTTTTAAACAGCCACGTACCACACAGACTTACTATTTTCAGGCAGCCTGTCCGGCCTTCACGTGTGCCCATCCCGACCGCCAATCAATTGAAGATGTTGAATATTCATATGAAGGCGTGCTCGGACCATTTCATTGGTCCATTATTATGTGTACAGAAATATTCATAAATAAAATATAAAGATAAAAGATAAAGATGCCCTTTAATAGTCCCACAATGGGGAAATTTGCAGTGTTTAAACTAAACTGCATCACAATAAAAGCTGCAGGGTTCTAAGTTTGAGGAAAAAAAGGTGCTGCTCAAACTCTGGAAAATAGTGAACTTAAAATTTATACATTATAATGACAAAAACAGCAAAAACTTTCAACACATTTTTCTTGCTAAGAGTTTTCATTCTGTCAGTAAACCAAGAGTACATTCAGTGCTAAAATGGGAGTTTCATTGTGCGAGCTAAACTTTGGCAGGGCTTTGATGCTGCCAACCTCCTTTTTAAGCCCTCAGAAACTGAAGACGTTTGCTAAGAACCAGAAACAAAAAATCTGCTGACTAATAAGCGAAAGCAAGTCGTTCATTTTATCCCTGAGGCTTAAGCATGAGTAAGTCTTTTATGACTGCAAATGAGGAGCGCATGCAACTATTTAAGGCTTTTTCTTTTCTGTATGAGGTTTCATGAACTCCTGTCTGCCGGGTTAGATTTCCCAACCAATCTCGTGAACAAGCAGTTGGCCCGTCACGTGTCTTGTCATCATGCTACCACAGTTAACTTGTTAGGTTCGATGGTTGCTCTATTGAAATGATTGCATTTACTCAAGCCGTTGCTGTGAAATGTATCCTCTTTTGTTTTTGTTTGTTGATTCTGTTAGAATCCTGTTCTGTAGTTTTTCCCGTACTGTACTGGCTTGTGCGTTACGCCCGTCCAGGATCCATCATTATCTGTAATGTTATGTAACAGGAGCTAGCTCTAATTTCATCACGTCAAGGAACAAAACGCTCCCTCATGACCAGTTAACTGTGGTGCAACACATCGATGGTTTGCAAAGTAGCTTTTAAGTCCAAAGTATTTGCTGAGTGAGCTTGCGCGTTTGTTTCCATGACCTGTTTACAGCCCCAATACCGTGATTACAAATCTTTATCTTTACCTAAGATAAACGAGAGACCATTTTCTTGTTTTTGCTTTACCACAGGCCTTTGAAGTGGCTGAGGCACAGCTCGGGATACCTGCGCTGTTGGACCCAGAAGACATGGTCTCCATGAAGGTTCCTGACAGGCTCAGTGTCATAACCTATGTTTCCCAGTACTACAACTTCTTCAATAACAAGTCTCAAGGTGAGTACACAGAACACACCAGGAAAAAAAAATCATTTTTTTCCATTTCTTCAATACATCGGCGCAACTGAATGGCATCTATGACAAAAGCTGCTGTACATCAGAAAATTTCGTAGCTGTGACAGTTCCTGTCACTAAATGACCGTAAATGATGAAGTCATCATCTCCTCCTGCAGTAAATCCTCCCTGCATGAAGAGGCTCGGTTCCGTTAGTCCTAATGAACCCGCCACGAAAAGGCCTCCAACTCCACTCGAGGACAAAGAGGTTGAGTCTGAGGTAAGGACGAGACCGAGGAAAAAGATGAAAACATGCTCGTAGAGACAAATAAGCGTTCTCCTCATGCACGTGTTGATTGTGATTTTGTTTTCTCTAAAGCTGCACGCTTTGATTTTCAGGTCAGCTCTGTCATTTAGTAGATAAATAAGCACACTGAATATTTATCCAATATTTTGTGTGTATACTTAAGAGGTTTGGAATATCGTTCGGTGCGATTTGTGGGTAATATCATGAACAAATCCCATCCTTCCTTTTCTGTTTATAAACATGTATTTACTATTTCCCTCTCGTCTGCGAGGGCAACGACAGTATTAGTCTATAAAGATAGCTTCTGTATCCTGTCTCTCTTCTCTATGGCATGCCATCATTTTCTTTCCCGCATCCCACATTCCCATGTACTGGCGCCGTCATTTCTTCAGGTGGAAATCCAATCCACTCCCTCTTCCTGTACTCCCCCCTCCCCAAACATGACCCTCCCTCCACTCTCTGTTCCGGAGCCTGGGCAGTAGGCTGGGTGGTAGGGGGCTAAGAGATGAAAGTGAAACGGATAGGTCAGTTTTGTTTTGTTTTTTAACCTGCTCGTGTACATAATATAGTCGTGTTGTATTCTCCTAACACTGTGTGTCATGCTGCTGCTAATCACTAATCTCTTCGACCCCAATCGACAAACCCTCAAATAATACTGCAAAGTTGACCTTCATAAAATACATTTCAAACTACCATTACTAACTCAAGCTGTGTGATTTGTTTGTTTTTTTGACTCATTTGCAAATCATTAAGTTATGATAAGTGTGTTTCATATCAATTAAGGGTTGTTTAAAAATCAACCGGTTTTGTTATTTCTATTTTATTATTTTTTTTTTACAATGAAATGATAATGCTGTTGGATGAAGCAGGAAGTAGTTGTAGAGAAGTAAACACAATGAAGAATCCACATCCTCAAATCCTGACTCCATGTTTGATCTTCCCCTCCTTCATTACGCTGCATGCCCCCCCCCGCCCTCCTCCCCTGACGTCTCCTCCCTGTCCTCTGGCGGCGAAATACGTTCCGGTTGCTTACACTAGCCGGGCCGGACCAAGGTGGCGGGGCTGGACGTGTCAAAGCGCACCACACTCAGCAGTACCTGCACGGCCTGTCAGCAGCACGTTCATTTGGTGCAGCGGTTTTTGGTGGACGGCAAGCTGTACCATCGAAGCTGCTTCAGGTAAGCGCTGAGCTCCTATGAGTGAATTTTAAGTTTGGCGACTTATCGCAAAATTACAAATGTGAGTTAAAGCACTAATGGGGCTTTTCATTATTTATTAGGAATCTTATTTTAAGGCACCACTACGTAGGGTTTTCCTTGCATGATTTTTGATCAAATACCTTTAATTACTCCACGAATAATGTCGGGCAGAGCAAAACAAGGGTTGTTTATTCTTGGTGTTCTTCTGATTAACATTTAGGTCTTCCAATTGAAATGGGACCTGATAATTGAAAAATTGAAACATGTATACTCTCCTGGATTTGTATTGTCTGTGGGAAATTTGGTGGTCAGAGGTCACTGATATTGGATAAGAGGACTGGCTCACAATGTCTATTCATGATCATACCAAAGGTATGATGCAATTGAGGTCCGGGCTTTCAAGTTCTTCCACACAGAACTTGTTTAAACATGTCTTGGTGTTACCTGGTGTGGTGTAAAAATATCTGGTAGTTTTCCCGGACGGCAAGCTTACAAGAAAAAGATTAGTGACAAAAAAGACTCTGTGTATGTATGCTGTGTTAACATTTGACAGATTTGATTTTGTTGATCTAATTATGTCATATCTGGTTGTGGATCTTCGCCTTCCCCTGTGTCTGTTCCTCCAGATGCACCGAGTGTCGCAGCACTTTGCTACCTGGATCTTACAAAGTAGGAAGTGATTCAGGTGCTTTGGTTTGCACACACCACCTTGCAAGACAAACTTCAGCAAACCAGAATGGCCGGCCAGATCTTAGCAAGAACCCCGATGCAGTCCAATCGATGAGGATGGGTCGCAGCAAGACACCTCACACTTTAGCCTCTGAGGCAGACCAGCTCAAGACGCCATCCGCTGTGGGGAAAGTCAATGACACTAACACACCAGCTAATGTGACTGTTCTAGTCACCCCTGTCCCATCAAACAACGAGGTCTCCTTGGATGACACAGATTTGCATAATGATAGCGGACAAGAAGAGGAGAAGCACCGCCCCCCTTCTCCTCCTAACCCTTTTGACGAGAGTGATGAGGAAGAGAACGAACAAGAAACGGGAGAGGACACGCTAACCAGTAATAAGGCTAATGGGGAACTTCCCTCTAAACCAACCAATCAAAATGAAGCTGTCGCCAGACCGGTACCAGCACCTCGCCGGGTTGCAGAGCCCAGCCCTCCGCCCCGCCCATCTCCTCGGGTGAAGCTACCCCGGACAGCAGACAGCCAAGCAGCCGGTGCGTGTTCAAGACTGCTGCAAAAACGATTGAGAGGTGAAAACGAGTGATGCTTATATTTGTTCTGGAATTGCAGGTGAACATCAGAAGCCACCCACCCCTCCAAAACCCAGAGAGAGATCCCAGTCTCCAAGAAGGTATGTGAGTATCTGTTGAACCTGCTTTGTTTTCTTCATTTTCGTGACCACATCATCACTTGTTCTCCCTGTCTGAGCCACATCATATTCAATGTTGACCACATCATACCTTTGTTTGGATGTGCCGTCTTGCCCTCTGTGATGCCTCCATGTGTCTGTCTCGCTGTCCAGCTTGTCCGGTGGCACGCATAGACCCAAAGACCCACCCTGGCTTGCCTTGGTCCAATCAGAAACCAAGAAGAAGAAACCCCCTCCCCCTCCCCCTCCTCCCACAGGACTGGCCACACCCCCCAACACAGGTTCTGTGTGTTCTCTTAAAGAGGAGGGCTCCAGGTCCAGTACGCCCACTTTACCCTCCAACCCCTTTGAGGACGATGAGGATGAAAAGAACGAGGCGAAGGACGAGGAAGAAGGCAGCGCCATTCCAACAGCCCTGGCGGCGAGTCATCCGTGGTACAGCATCACGCAGGCGGCTGACGCCTCTAGTGCGGACACGCCCCCTAGCACAGGAAGCTCCTCCCGCTCGGCGAGCCCGGGAAGCGCCAAAAGCAAGAAGCGACCAGCACCTCGTGTACCACAGCCACCTGCTGCTAACCAAGGTAAGAATATTCTTATGCAGCTTGGACATGATTCTATTTCACTATTATTTCACTCACTGTCGTTATCTTGCTGATGATGCTTTGTGATCCTTACGTTACATACTTTTTTTTATTAATGATGTCTTTTTTTTTTTCTTAAGCCTGCTAAATAAACTCCTATCATGGGGCATTTACTGCCATACTCCCTGAAAACACAATATTGAAATTTCTTCAGTGTTTAATGCACCCCCCCCCCCCAATAATCTTTCCATTCTATTCAATCGACATTCAAACTTGTTTTAATTATCCCTGTTTACCTCTCCACATTCTCTGCGATCTTCTTGCTCACCAGCTCTCAGTGTGGAGAGTCTGTCCTCTGGCTCCGACCACAGCTCCTCACAACCCTGTTCGGCCCCCGGAGGAGGCAGTGACCAGGAACCCAGTTTCACCAAAAGCGTCTCGGAGCCTTCCATCTGTTCGCCATCTAACGCAACGCCTTCCTCCTCTTCTTCCACTGAGCATCTGCCTCATTCTTGCCCGAGTCCCTTTGCATCTCCCGCGCCGTCAAATGCGAGCTCGGCACCTGCCACTCCGCAGGTCACTCGTAGCCACGAGACCAAAGCGACTGGACCCTCTCCACCACGGCCCATAACCACTCCTAGCCCATTAGCCTCCGGGGCCACTCCTTCACACAACAAGGTAACGGAATCATTTACAAATGCAGTACGTTCATGAAGACTAATGATCTTTCTGTTTTTTTTTTTAGCGCATTTGTAAGGAAAACCCATTCAACAGAAAAGTTTCTCCCTCTAGTGGTAAATCCAAAAGCAAACCCCCAAAAGGTCCTCGTCCTTCCAGACCTCCAGCCCCAGGTCATGGCTTCCCGCTTATCAAACGCAAGGTACAAAACTATGACATTTATTTCAAGAGAATATTTCAAAACTGACACTTAAGGGGTCCTCCCCGTGCTAATACTGACCAGGTGCAGTCAGATCAGTACATCCCCGTGGAAGACATCCACGGGGAGATGAGTCAGCTGGAGATACGGTTGGATGAGCTGGAGCAAAGAGGCGTGGAGCTGGAGAAGAAGCTCCGAGACAACCCCAATGGTGTGAAACCAGAGTGCCACTCGGCTATTTGTTTGAACATGTTCAATGTTTCTGAATTTTTGCTCAACTTGCTGCTCTCGCTGAATGGCAAAATAGGTGTTTGATTGATGAATGGGAAAATAAAAATATATATTCCCTTTTCATTCTGCTGTTCACCCGTTGAGATTTTGAGACAAAGCCTAACAACTGAGCAACTGTAACTTGCCATTGCAAGACTTCAAACAGGATGTTGTCCGAGGGAAGTGGCCACTGAGCTTAGAGTGTCATCAGTAGGTTGCAACAGAGATGGAGAAAGGCAAAAAGTGGATTCCTTGAAAAATGTAAACAAAAAACACCCATTGTGAATTTTGCTACCCAGCTCCCCTGATAGCAAGTTGTGCAAAGAAATATTGAAACGTTCAACACATTAATTTAAAATTTTACAAGGTATGTATGATTCCATGAGTTTAGTGGTGATTGTCTGTGCTTTCAGATGAGGATGAGGAGCACCTCTTGGTTGACTGGTTCACACTCATTCATGAGAAACATCAGTTAGTGCGGCGTGAAGCGGAGTTGGTCTACACGTAAGTATCAAAATGCAGCAAAATGAAAATGTTACAATGTTAATTTACAGTATATTTTACTGTTTTTTTTTTTTTTTTTCATTTTTTTTAAGTGTGGCATTATCTTCTATTTATCCATTTTGACTTTGCGTCCAATGCTCCTGACAGGGCGAAGCAGCAGAACCTGGAGGAGAGACAGGCGGACGTGGAGTACGAGCTTCGGTGTCTCCTCAACAAACCAGGTTGGTCCAAGGCCTCAAGACAAGACCGCCTTCCTTTGTCAGCCAGCTGATTGTGTTTCAAAGCTCATCTGCTCCATTTGAGCGTGACTGCAGCCTTCCTGTGCGGAGACACAGGAAGTGCCTTTTGTGTGTATTAATATCAACCTGACTTAAATACGAAATAAGCTACATTGATGCTATGCACTTGTACCGTCTCACAGAAACGTTATTTATTTATTCTTTTTTTTCTCACTGTTTTAAATTTTCATTTATGTTGAAACAACCCTACAAATAAGTTAGTAAAGGAGTCCATCTTGCATCTCTCCTCAGAGAAAGATTGGAGTGAGGAGGACAAGAGCCGTGAGCAACAGCTGATGGCTGAGCTGGTCACCATCATTGAACAACGGAACCAAATAGTCAACAGCATGGATCAGGACCGGCAAAGGTAATTCTAGAGTTTACATGCGAAAAATTTCACCACATAACACCACTGAAAAATTCACAAAAAATATGAATACTGTCGTAATGAGGATCCCGTTTCAATTTACTCACAAGTTGACTCAATGTGAACTCTTGAGCCTGTTTAATTGAACACAAAGATGACATATGTGCTTTCAGGAAGCCAAGACTTAGTTAGTTTTTTTTTACTTGCAACACGTGCAAACAGGTTAATTGCAACTTTTGCCATCCAAAGGAGGAGCATTTTATTGTTCTGTCTGTCGCTGCCTTACATAGACGGATATATTTGTAATCGATCAATCTGTGTATGAGATACTGCTGCACTGTCAATTCTAACAGCACATCTCTCACAGGGAGGAAGAGGAAGATAAGTTCATGGAGGCCGTGCTGAAGAAAAAAGGTAGGATCGCACACGACTTAGTTTTATAATTTAGTACTCTTTTTGTGTGATACTTAGTCTCTCTCATTTTGTACATTTGTTGCAAGTTAGGAGGTAGCTCATTGTTTTCTCATGAAGATGACTTAATTGAGTCCTCTATTAATTGTCACTAACTCTCAATCTCACCCATTCATCAGACTTCCACAAGGAGCCGGTCGGAGACCAGCAGAAGAAAAAAGGGGCAAAGTTCAAACCCATGAAGGTTCTGAAGCGGCTGAGTCAGAAAGGAGAACCTGGAAAGAGTCCTCGTAAGGACAGCAGTTGATCCGCATACCAGCGTTGATGTGTTCTCAGAAACTCTCACAAATGTCTTGAAGTGCCACAAAGACTGCCACTGTGGTGCTCCTCCACCCAGAGGCAAAATGACCGCTCAAGTTGCTTTAAGAGCTCTCCGAGCTGCTGAGTAGCTCTCTGCCGTACTGCACTGACTTGTGAGCTCTTGCCTGGTTGTCACTATTCAAAGCTCAAGTGGCCTGTCATCATTTTCCTCGGCAGATATCTTTGAGTTTAAGGGGCCCTGATGTCTGTCCTGAGTTTATCGGGTAATGTCTCCTAAAAGGCTCTCTCGATTCTTAAAATGTTGCAATGAGAAACCAAAAGTGGTTCATATGGTCAAAAAAGAGGATTTCATGTAAGCTGTTAGCTGCTTTATAGAAAACATTGTCGGTGTGAGCACAAACAACCCTTGGAGTCTTTTTTTTTTTTTGTTATTTATATTTTAACGTGTGTCGTATGTTTTGTCTTAAGGTGGGAAAGCGAACGTGCATAACTGCCATGTATCATTTACATATATCATCTCGCTCAGCGAATCAAGGTGCTTCTGCAATGTCACATCTGTCACTTGTTTTAAAAATGGCAAATCTCAGCAGCAAGAGGATACAGAATATGGTGAGACTGGAAGGAAGCAAAATAAAACAAGTGGATTAGGTTCATTCCTGTTGTTTATTTCTTGTAAATGTCACGTGACACTTCAAACGCAATACTGTGAACTTGTCTTAGCAGATGTCACCATTTCTGATCCACGCTGAGCTCAGCCACCGCTTCCCGATTAGGATGTTTGCCATTCAGCATCTCCAGTTCCCTGATTTTCTAGAACACAGTTCAGACGTTTTATAGATGAATAACTACTTTTCGTCCATTAATCAATGTCATTATTTAAATTGAAGCAACTTGACGGAAAATTGTTTACCTGTGATATCTCTGTGTTAATGATGTGGATGTACTGCTCGTCCTGTCCTAGAGAGGCCATAGCATCCAGGAATTGTCGTCTTTTCCTCAATCTCATCCAGAACTACAAAAAACACCATTTTTTTGCCATCACACTTTAAGCAGAAGAATGATGCAGGTATTGCGATCACAATCCAAATTTTAATTTGAAATAGCGATCTCAAGCCCCTCAACGGACTTGTCCTGCCGCCGTCTGCTAAGTACTGAATGAATCAATGCTTACAAACTCACCTTCCTGATAGCGATCCTTCTCCTCTGTCACTTCAGGCTTCTGATTCGCAACAATTTGGGAGGCTGATTCTTCTTCTTGTCCTGTTGCCAAGATGTTTTGAAGCCTTCTCTTCTCTTTTTCTAAGTCTCCTGGATCATGTCAGAGGAGTTGCAAAAAAAAAAAAAATGAAATGGTGCAATATATTTAGACCTCATTGTTCGCATAATCTTCACTCAGTAACATGAACTGTTCAAATGTCAGATTTTTGTGATATAGAAAAATGAGTACAAGATCATTTCAGAACCTTTACAATCATTGATACGATCTGCGCAGTACAACTAAATTGAAAAAAAAAAAAAAAAAATCTTTTCAAGAGGCGAAGTCTCCAAAATCGAAAGTACAAAACTAGTCAGGGATGACAGCATTTCAGAAAATAAAACAAACCTGAGGATCCTCAGAAATCCACGTGAAGGTGCATTTCCATATTTATTTATTTTTTTATTATAGTTTACTGTGAAGATTCTTTCTTTTTTTTTTTTTTTGCTTCAGTAACGTACTTGTGGGAGCAGGACAGAACTTTTCTCGGACATAGCTGTTCGCAGAGCGACAAGAAGCGGCACTCCGTCTCAGAGGCCGAACTGGGAGAGGTTTCTGGCAGCGTTGACTGGCCTTGCGCTGAAGAGAGGAAGCTGAAGATGAAGGCTCAGCGGTCAGTGGCAAGGCTGAGCCATCTATGGGTGGAATATTGCAATATTATATTTAATATAAACAGCACAAACATAATATGCTTGTTTTTACAGATTAATTTTTACAGTAGTATTTTGGATTGAATTATTGTTTTTGTAGACTTAGCCATTTCCATTTGTTAATTCTACTGTGCGTGTTTGTGACTTGAAATGTAGCCCAGTCCATCATTTAAGTCGCCCATCCCTGAAATATACGATTTCAGCATTGTTGGCTTCTTCAAAGGCTTCCAACTTACCCTTCAGACAGTCACTGATCTGTTTCCTTTGATGGTTGCTCAGAGTGAACTCCTGCATCATTGCTGCGGAAGGAAATAGAAACAAATCGTGTACATGCAGTGATGCCGCAATTACAACCGCATGAATACGGTATGTATTGACTTCTAAACACTATTTGTTTTTTGTGGAGCTTACATGTCAGCAGGTCCCGGGTTTCCGTGCTGTACTGATTGGCCCTTGGTTGCTTAGACATTCCTGCTCTGACTCTACTCTGTGACATCTTCATCTGTGCGTCCCACTTCTCAACTCAAGGTCTTTTCCCCTCTCCGAATTACATCCATGCGCTTGTGCTTGAAAACAATGAATCAGTAATTTAATGGATAGATTATTGTCATTGTAGGACATCACTCCCTAGAATAATCTACACAGAATATCATGCTAATATATGCAGTTCAATGAGTTGTTAAAAAAGTGATAATGTAATCTTATTTGAGAATAGCTTTGGGTTGACTTTCAGTTTGTTCAAGTTTTATGATTCTGTGGAGGGACTTTTTAGTTGACCTGCCACAGAGTTGCTACCAAACCATACCAGGATGCCACGAGTGAGGAGACTGCTAGGGTTGGTTTAATCTGCCTGAAGTGATAGGAAATAATGAAGTGCATATAATACTTTGTGGTAGAACATTTCTTAATTAGATATCTGTATTTTTTGTGAGTACAGTATTTATTTTCTGACTACTTTTTATTTGTACTCCTACATTTGAAAACAGATATCATTACTTTTTTATGCTTACTTGGTCAAATTTGGCTAATTTTGTTATGGAAGAGGATTAGGGCCAATGAAGAAATGAAAAATAGAAGTTGGCAGGATTCTCACTTTATTCTCAGAATCCCCACTTTAAAGTCTAGAATTCTGACTCAAAAGTCAGAATACTGAGAACAAAGTTAGAATTCTGACTTGTGAGAATTCTGAGAATAAAGTTAGAATTATGAATTGTGAGAATTCTGAGAATAAAGTCAGTCTCGCGTAATTGTAAGAATTATATAACTTTAAAGTGAGAATTCTGAGAATTCCCGTAATTCTCACTTTTAAGTCAGAATCCTGCCAATATTTTTTTCCTACACTGGCCCTAATTCTGTGTATTTTAAATGTTCAACTTTGACCTAATAAATAGATGAATATGTATGCGTGCGTGTGTGCGTCTGTATATTTGCTTACTGACAGAAAAAATAAACAATAAAATTGAGTTAAACTCCTTAACAGTGCGTTTTTCTACGTAGGTAAAAAGTGTGCCTTTTTTAACCACCTTTGCCAATACAGTATAGATAATGGATGATAAAAACTAATAGTTTGAGAATACGTACATCATTCACAGCATGGCTGTGCAGTAATTCGTTACATCTGAGTTTTGAAGAATCCATGCTAAGTGGGCTACGCTAACAATAATTGCTTCACACGGGGGAAAACAGACAAATTTTGATCAAGCACACACGCAAAAGAGTTATTAAAAAGCTCCACCCATTCATCCATTTTTCGAAGCGCCAAATTGTTTTGTGTAATTTACCCATTTCAGCTGTCCATGGAGAGAACGAGCAGGCGTTCGGTATCCATAGCAACCAAGAAACACCAGAGCTCTGTCGACGCAAGTAGGCAGCGGTCAGACAATTTAATTTCTAACAAGTACGTTTACTAAACTATAAACCACACACACCACATGCTTTTCACTTAAAACTAAGAATACAGACTGACAAGCATTAACATGAACCACACGACCACGGACTGACACGCGGGTGAAGTCAGATGGCAGCCATCTTACGTTGCCACTGTTAAGAACAACTTTTGGACCATTTTCGCTAAAAACACCGTTATCAGTACGTGATTTACACTAGAATCTCTGGAGATATACCTCCAATAGAATTTTTTTTAAATCACATTCTTATAGATGAAATGTGCATTTAGCAGTTTTCCCATAGTTATTGATACAACCGTACGCCACACACTAGCGTTTTCGCAGTAGAGACTGAAAAAATGAATGGGCTGTGGAGAAATCAAAATTCAAGTTAGGCTGTCTTGATAATTAACAACTTCGCTTGTGGCTATAGAGAGTAAGCGACATTATAACAGAAACTGCCACCAGAGGATAACAAGGGTGTAATACAGGGGTGGGCAATTAATTTAAAAAAGAGGCCATATGAGAAATCGGAACATTTGCTGATGGCCAAGTAAACAAGCTAACCTCAACGTTCTCTATATAATTTTTAATATTTTTAGAAAAAGCAAACTCCATGCAGAGGACCTGACATGAGATTCATACACAGGACCTCTCAACTGAGAGGCAGACGTGGTCACTAATAGTGTACTGAGCTGCCACCACAGTATAACAAACCCACAAATTTTCATTACACAGAATAATAATATATATATTTTTTTAATAAACTTACTATCATTCTCTTGTCATTTTATAAATACAGAAACAGCCGATAGGAAAAATGTTCCCAATCCCCGTCTCTTTATGAATGCATGAAGGTTAACACATTTCTGTGTTTTGTCCAGACTTAGCGAGTACTTATTGAGTTACTTCATGAGTCCAAATGATGCCTTTTATTCCTCCTTCAAAAAGACATTTGTCGGAAGACGAGAAAATAAAGCACAAATGATCTCAGACCAATTTGAAAAGAGCTCTTTGATGTTATGGCCCTTAAGAATGTTCTTTCTTTTTCTGGTATGAAAATGTTAAATGAGCCTACCAACCGCAATTTTTGGATATTGAAGATCATGGCTTGGGGGGGGGGGGGGGCGAGAGGGAGTCTTTATCATTGATGGGCTGGTCATGTATTATCTGTGACGAGCCAGCTGTCTGCAGCAGGCAGATACTAGCTAGAATATCGTCACCTTTCATACACACGTCTTCCCAGAAGTCATAGCTACGTGACCTCCATGTGTGTGTTCAAAGTTGCTATTATTATTATTATTGATTATTATTATCATCATTATATATATATATATATATAAGATTTTCATTTGATTATTTAGTCAAAGATTATTGTCATGATTATTTTATGCATATATTGCATTTGTTTTGTTTAAAAAAATACGATGAGATAATGTGTTATAATGTTTCCTTTTTTTAACGATTTATGTGCAACTTGTGATAGAGATATTCATGAAAAAATATTCACCACTTGAAAATGATGTGTCACACAATTTTGAAGAAATACAATCCTTTCATCATTCAACAAGAAGGATAGAATAATATACAGAGAGCATTCTAATTATATGACAAATGTAAAAGCATTGGTTTCACTTGCCTTGATAAAGTGTATTATTTACTAATGTCTTGTAACATAACTTCTGAGAATATTTTTGCATGTCATTTACAGCTCGTTCCAAAATAAGAGTCACTCAAAACTTGAATAAATTTGGGTCAACAGAAACCAATCCAAGCGTCTTGAGTGCAAAGAACAGGTAGATGCAACATTAAAATACATATTTTGGGGGGGGGGGGGTTGCAAGTCTTGATGCAGTGCTCCACCTCCTAACGGTCTAAAGCGACATGAAAAAGAGAGATTTCAAGTGTGAGTTCCAGCTGACAGAGATAGACAAGAATGAGGAGGGAGAGATAGCGGAGAGGAATGGTGCAAAGGGGACAACTTCAACAAACTGTTTCTCAGGTCACTGCGCGAACTGTAACTGCCATGAGCAGCTTGCGGAGCTTTTGAGTGAAGTTCTTTTAGCTGAGGGCCAAGAGGATATTTAGGCAAAGAAAAAGGAAAAAAAAAGAGAGAGAAAACAAAAACTCACGACTGCTGACTATCCAAGTGCTTCATGGCTGCCACCCAAGCTGTGCTCCCTTCCTTCAGCTCCTTTTCAAACCTCTGTGACATGAAAGTAAGTAGCGTTTGGACTTCACTAGTTCTACTTACACGTAATGCCAGGAAAGCCTCGGAACCTCTGGGGAGAAAAAATCATCTTGTAGAGAGAAAATGGAGTGTAATGTTGAAAATGTGATTTCTCAGGTAATAATGCTCACCTGGTAACCAAGCAACAAAGCAGATCATTAAAAAATGGCATCAAGGCCTTCAAATGTGTACTCGTGAGCATCTTAAACTCACCTAGTGGTGTGATGCGTTCAAAGCGTTCAATTCAGATTTGTCTTTCGGTTAAAATGTTTAAAAAAAAAAAAATCTGCAGGGAACAACTACAAAACATGATTGTTAAGCATGACATCTGAATTTACTTTATCGCATAATTAAAATAAAATAATGTCATGTCATGTTGTACAATTGCATGGTCACTTGCTGCTCAGCGACGTTGCTAACGGATGTCATTTGATGTCCTCTAATTTGACCACATGGTGTTGGTGGCGGGAAAATTCACAATCCTTCCATCTATCCGCCCGTCCGTCCATTTTCTATTGTGCTGGTGAGCTGAAGTAGAACAATTGGATTTGGTGATTTTTATTTTTATTTTTTAGACCCAGTATATACAGTAATCAATGTTATGGTGTCCCTCACTGTGTCGCATACACTCAACAAATTGATGAAAAGCCAGTTTTGAAATCAGAAGCCAGTAAGTAATTGCTTGTTCCACAATTTTTCAATTTATTTTAAAAGGGGAGGATTGGTAACAAATAAATGTCAATATCTCACATTTCAATGTGTTTAAAAGTGAAGAAAATGTGCTAGAAACAGGAAGTTGACGCACATGATTTGCCCTTCGCGGGCCACATAAAATGAGGTCGCAGGCCAGATCTGGCCCCCGGGCCTTGAGTTTGACACCAATGATGTAGCGGCTATATGTTGGTGGATAGTCACTGCACAACGTCCATCTATCTATCTTTCGAAAAAAACTTTTCTTCTCAATGTGCCAAAACATCATAGGTGTGGGAGTGTGAAGACGGCTCGCCACCTCTGGGCCCCGAGCCGCTGCATCTCTCCCAGCAAATGAGCGAGGAGCTTCTCGATGACGACAGCCAGGCTTCCTGGGACATCGATCTGCTGTTGTCTGAGTGGAGCGGCCCCTCACCGGACCTCAGCCCTTCCCTGGACCGCAGTGATGAGAGCTGCCACCAACAGCTGAACCAAGACCGAGTGTACCACGAGGCAGGCATGCTTAAGGACCAAATGGGTCAGGAGCAGATGGACTGTAGTCTCATGGCCGAGTTCATGTCCCCGACTGCATCGTTCCAGCCGCAAGTGTACCACCAAGGTTACAATAACGACCCAGCAGGTCGAAGGTCAGCCGCCACTCATGTCGAGCAGTTTGGCTTCTCCCAGGAAAGACACAACACAGCGAGCTTTAATGAGGTCACGTCATGGGAATTCAATTCGTACTACCACCCACAGCATTCTTCTTTGGTGGCTTTCCCTGACGGCAGGTTCATCCCAGTCCAAGCCGCGACCTCCGACCCTCGACACTACAACTACCCCTCTCACTTCACCCACGGCGCAAACCTTTTCTGCGACTACACTCAGAGCCAGGCCGCGGGTCGTTTGTGCGTACAGCAACAGATGGTCAGACCGCTACTGCCCCCTGGTGGCGCAGAGGGGAAGCGCGGGCGAAAGTCTACCGGGAAAAAGAAGCACGCCATCCACAGCTGTGAATATCCAGGCTGCAGCAAGACCTACACCAAGAGCTCGCACCTCAAGGCTCACCTCCGCACACACACGGGTAAGTCCGACGGCTCAGTCACAGCGCACCTTCGTGTCACTTTCTTGACAATTATCACGTTTGCAACTTTTCCAGGGGAGAAGCCATACCATTGTTCATGGGAAGGCTGCAGCTGGAAGTTTGCCCGTTCTGACGAGCTGACGCGTCACTACCGCAAGCACACGGGCCAAAAGCCCTACGAATGTGTGCTCTGTCAGAGGGCTTTCTCGCGTTCTGACCACCTGGCTCTGCATATGAAGAGACACACTTGAAGCATCAAAGCGCACACTCAGCGGCCACTTCATTAGGTACACATCGTGAATCAACAATTCTGCCTCTGAGAAGATGAAAATTGGCAAATTTTAATTCATGGTACTCATCGACAGTTAAAACTGTTAATACAAGCATTTTTAAACTTTTTGTTTTGTGGAGTGTGTGTCGTCACTTGTGAAAAAATAAAAAGTAAAAAAACGAGTAATTCACACACACCAAGAAAGGTTTATAACTGCCTTCATTAATAGTTAATACTGTTATGATAAAGTATAACAAACTATAATTAAAGCAGTTTAATATAATATCATTTCAAATTCCCTCTGAATCATTGTAAAAAAAAAAAAATCATTAGTATGATTTATCATCATTATCATCTTACAAATATTTCAATCACACACCTTTGACTGCGTAGCTGAACTTTCAGGTTGTGGTTAGGGTTTTCGCGCACGGTTGTGGGTGCAAGGCGGTCTCCAGTTGCCCACGTCACATGCGCGGCCAACCACATCATCCGCAAGGGGAGATCTTGCAGTTTACCTGTATAAACGCACTTTGCATGCGCCGGTGTCATGCAATTTCATTTCTGTTTCTGCAATGTCAAGCACTGAGTGTGCTCTGACTGTTCTGATTAGAAAGGAAATGAGGAGATCCGCTTTGATTGGCCGGGAGTCAGCTACTGTCCATCCCACAACGGCGCAAACGCCCATGTTACGCCCAATTCTACCTGTAGAAAGTGTAGGAAAAACTAACTAAATAAAGGAAAAACTCCACCCATGCGCTAGACTTGCACTCGGAACAAAAAAATAGGGCCCTATGTGTGTGCTGTTTATTTTTTTTTTATTTCCATAATGTTGTTAAATGTCAACATCATTGTCTTTGATTAAGTGTCTATAGTCGACAAGATATACCAAGACAATGAAAATCGCAATGCAATGTATTGCTGAATTTATTTTAATTTTGTAGTTGCTAGAATACAATTTGATTTTTAATTTTCAGTTCATTGTAGCGTGTACATTTCCTGTGATAAATAGCATCAATAATTTATTGAACAATCCTATTTTTTTTTAACTCAAATATTCTTCAGGCCAAAATGCGTAGCCTTGTATTGAAGCTGCAGTCTCTTTGGTGATTCTAAAGCTACCCCGCGTTTCCGACTAAATCCATAAAGTGACACGTTGTTTATATCATGTGAAAAATGAACTTAGCTCATAATTGACAACCCAGTAAAAGACACCAAACACTGTACACAAATGGTGCATGTAGACAGTAAAGTTGAACACTAACACAAGACCTACTGAGAGGTGAGTAAGTTTTAAGATTAGGCACTCACATGAAGTCTTGCAAGCAGTTGAGATGATATCCTAATGTGCTATTTCTTAGTGATGGGTCAATGAAGCTTCAAATCTGCTTCATGAACCAGTTGTAGCATTTTTGGACTCAAGTAGATGACACTCTCTGTTCAACATTGGGCTAAAATCACACTGACTTGACATTTTTAAAACTTTTTATTTAAACCAACAGTGCCATCTACAGGAATAAAAAAAAAAATACAACTACTGGTTCATGAAGCAAATTTGAAGCTTCATTTTTCCCATCACGACTATTTCTCTCCATTCCCTTCATTTTCCCTTCCACCGCAGTATATATTTTAAACATTTGATTCCTTATTTAACTCAAGGTTGTGTAGTTTTACGTTTGTCCGGAGGGGTCTCTAATGCACACTGTATGTGTATCTTTTGCCAAGTAACATATTTATTGACAAGTCTTCCATGCTAGATATTACATAACTTTTATATTGCTTTTATATATTTACATTTGCTTAAAATGGTTGATTATTGCTTTCATTGTCATATTCCAATAAAGACTTATTCCACTTTTGCCTGAAATGCCATAAGCCAGTTGAAGTGCGATGCTTAAATGTATCATATTTTCACTTGCTGACTTTGTGCGCTGAAGCCTCCAAATGATATAAGAGGGGAATATACTTAATACACTATTTTTAGCTTTTCGATGGAAGGTTTTCCTGCAGGATATGAGTGCTTATCTGATGAGAGACAAACTCGCACACACGCACGCACACACCCGCGCGCACACGCACGTGTATCGCATAAGACACTGATCTCCATTCTTGCGATAAATGTTGAACATTTCTACCCATCCATCCTCTCTATACGTCTTGTGTCATTACGATTGCGGAAGCCTCAAGGCACATATAGACAAGAAACAACCATTCATGTTCACGTTCACGCCTAAGGACTAAAATTTAATATTCAAAGTCTATGGTGGTAAATTTTGGCTAAATTGAGCTGTCAGATCGTTGTAGCTGATTTTTAAAAAGGCATGACCAAGTGGAGTGTGTTATATAACTCACATTTTGTCAAAGATTAAGAAAAGTTCAGTAATTCGTGGCTCGCGCATTGATAGCGCGAGACAACTTGGTGCTGCAAGAACTCACGACAACCGCATGACAACACTTCATATACACGTCATGCGGAGACGTGCACGAAAAAAGGGTGCGGTTATCAGATGAGCACCAGAGGTTGTTGTTTGGTGCTCATTTTTTCCCATGCCACTGACTTCATGTATGAATGTGTAGATTTACAGCACATCTGGGTGAACTAGGCGTACAACTGAGTTAGCATGTTGGTGTAGGGTTAGGGTTTGGGGTCAGGGTTAGGTTTTTGTGGTTAGAGTTTGCGTTAGGTGAGGAGGTCTATAAAAAAAAATAATAATAAATTGCGTAGGAATCGAACCCAGGTCTCCTGCGCACCGTGGAGTGGCATTAACCATTCGACCATCACAGATGGATACTTTGGCATTGTTTAGGTGTTAGGGTTAGGGGTTAGGGTTAGGGTTAGGGTTAGGGTTAGGGTTTAGGGTTAGGGTTAGGGTTAGGGTTAGGGTTAGGGTTTAGGGTTAGGGTTTAGGGTTAGGGTTAGGGGTTAGGGTTAGGGTTAGGGTTAGGGGTTAGGGTTAGGGTTAGGGTTAGGGTTTAGGGTTAGGGTTAGGGTTAGGGTTAGGGTTAGGGTTAGGGGTTAGGGGTTAGGGTTAGGGGTTAGAGTTTGGGAAGGGTTAGGGTTGGGTTTAGGGGTTGGATTAGGTTTAGGGAAGGGTACCCCATTTTTCAATATCGTTTTATGGTGGATATAAAAATGCAAAATGCCAGTTCAGCCCAGGTCTGACTTTTTTTGATGCACTGTATACATATGTTGTGCACTGAGAGGGTGAGAGCAGTGTGCAGTTGTGCACGTGTACACCTTAGAGGGAACGTTGTCTGTAACCAGGTGGCATTTGACCAATATTTGAGTTGTGTCTCCCCCTACAATAATTCAGTCTTCATGTGTGGGTACCATTAGTGATGTTACACAATTCCATGCTTTGATATCCAAAACAGGATGAGGATTAAAACGCTAAAAGCAGCTGCTGTGGACTGGCCTACTGAGAAAAACTGTGCTCCCAACTGCATAAAGGAATACAGATTAGGAGGGGCCATTGGTTAGTGGTGTCCTGATTTGAACTGGGACACACACACACACACACACACACACACACACACATGGGGTGAGATGAAACATCAGGATGTCTGGCCGGGCCACTGTCACAGTGTGAGGGCCAATGTACTTAGCTTGTTTTGCAAACTGGTTTTTATTGCTTATTATAATAAAGGCTTATCCATCAAAGCAGCATCTTAGACGCTTGGAGTTATTTTTCAGACTTCACAAAACCCCTCAAAAGAAAGTCATTGTTTTACCGGACAAGCATTTTACCCAACATTTAGCTTGCGTAATAACTATTGGCATTAGCTATGGTAAAAGTAGGCATGTTATCTAACTGTTAGTAAGCAGCAGTAGTAGTAGCAGTCATTCTTAATAATGTTTAACTGTATGGCTGTTTGCCTTCCAACAGGCTAACTGATTAAAAAAAAAAAAAAGCTACCCTTCATTTCACTATCGTGACACAGAAATGTAATATTTTTCCATGTTCCAAGCTGTGAAAGAAATGTCTGGGTGTATTGAATAAAAAAACAGACGAAGTGATTTACATGTTGTTTTTGTGGTCTTTTAAAAAAAAAAAAAAAATAATAATATATATATATATATATATATATATATATATATAAATTTTAAGTGGTTTAAATTAATTTCTGGGAGTAGAATGAACACGTGAAATGAACACAATGTAAAAGTATCGACTGCCTACGCAAAATAGGCATTCTAATACGTTGTTCGAATCATGAGCGTTCAGTCTACACGGGAGAATCTTTTTTTTAACGGCCTCACTTTTAAGTCCCGAGAAGGAGCAAAAGTCAACTCTAAGAAAAGAGTTACTTTAACTAAAATTGTGTGAAATTATCCCACATGTACACTCAAAGGGAGTTGATTTTAACTCTCAGCGTGTTTATTCCAGAGACTTTTTTTTTTTTCAAAAAGGAGAAAGAGGTTTCATTTCTCATCCATCCATCCATTATCCAAACAGCTTTATTTATTATTGTAACATTATGCACGCAATGAATATCAACACTGCACTTAAATGAAGACAATAAAAAAAATAATGCAATTAAATTAATTAAATTAAACACAAACGGCACGGATAAATGACTTTATTTGAACTTCATTCAGTGATTCTTTCACGTACCACTAGAAGGCGCCACACATACCACTTGTGGCACACATACCACACTTTGACTATCGCTGTAACAGTGCATTTGAAACGCCTGAACATATACACAGCTACATGCATGGTCAAATACATTTGTTGAGGTTATTTTACCGGGTTCATCCCGTGTTATCGTCATAGCATGAAGACTAACAGCTGGCCAAGAGACGGACGGGAATGTCCAGTGTACAGCATGTGTGTGCGTGCGTGGAGCAAGTATTACTGGGAACCAGGCTGCTTGTAGAACAACAAAAGAGGTTTTTGTGTCAGCATGCGTGTGCATGTGCGTGTGTGTGTGCGTGCGCGTGTGCCCGCAACCTGAGATGAACTTTCAGCACGACGCTGTCCTCACATGCTCTCTCTGTTTGTATATGTTGCATAACCAATCTCAGTTCTGACCATTAATTGGCTTTCATCTTGATTCCACTGTATCCTTCAATGGGGCTTACTTACATTTTTTTTTTTTACATTACATAACATATGTCAGGGGTTGCGTCATTGGAGACGCTGTGACTATTCTCAGCATTACAGTAATTGTATTAAAAAATATATAATAATAATAATAATAATAATAATAATAATAATAATAATGTACTGTTTGTGATTTTTACATATAAGCTATTTATTTTAAAAAATCTATAACAGAAGCAAAACTTCTTTGGTCTATAGAGATGCTGTTTATAACAGTCCAATGAGCAATGTAATCACATTATATGGCTAAAACTAAATGTCTTTTGTGTTCGTTAATATATCAATCCCAAATAACAGCACAATGGAATCGCATGATTGCTAAAATGTCAATAAATTGTTTGTTAGTTTTAATGACGAGTCAACTCAATTTGCTTTACAAAAAAATGCCAGGAGATGGATAATGGAAAAAGGGGGAGGTGGGGCAGAGGCAGGCGGAGCGAAGAAACTAAAAAGTAGAAGTGGAGATTTTGAGGGGCAGAGCCACGCACGCTGAGCCTCCACAAGTCATTTCCTGCTCAACCAACGACTAGTTCATTTGTAAGTAAACTTTTATCAATGTTTTTAACCCGTGGGACTCTGTTTTACCCATCCATTGAGTTTAGAAGTGACTGTTGTTTAATGGTATTTAATGTATATGTATATATATATATATATACATTTGTCATGTCATTTTCTAACTTAGATGGTGAATTTTGAGTCTCGGTTACTTGTAAGCTATAACTAATAATTGTCTAAACGAAGCACTGCTTCAGAGCGTGTCTCGAGCGAAAGTGGCCATGCCAGAAGAAGTCCCGATTCAAAGTGCGTACCGGTTCCAATTAAAATAAATAAATAATAATGACAAAAATAACAATAATAATAATGATGTCCTAATAATAGTCACGTGACTGATGACAAACGAGGCGGATGAGAGTCACTACTCATGGTCGTTTTGTCACTGTTTAGCCGACAATCTTGTTTCATTCTGACGACCCGTGAGTTTGATACAAGTGTTTCAAAATTCCATCTGCAATACTTACCTTCGTACAGCAGGTGTCAGTAGAGGACTAATGTGAATGAAGCGTCGAGTAATGATTCATTTCTAATTAACCTTTCGCTACAGAAGCCATTCTCCAGTGATTTAGGAGGCTTCATTTTGACTATCACTAGTCATAACTATCTAAGTGTGTGTGAGCATATATATAAATGTATCCATTCATCTATTATCCAAGCCGCTTACGCTCACAAGGGTTGCGGGTGTGTTGGAGCCTATCCTAGCTGTCTTCGGGCAGTAAGCGGGGTACACCCACCGCAAATTACAGTTAATTAACTTAATGAACTTCTGTTGCCCAACACCGAATTTACCTGACAACTGTGGAATAAGGGGAGTACTGGCTCTTATTTCTTTCCACTTAAAGCACTGGTACAGATAATTAAAAAAATAAATAAATAAAAAACAGCAACAAGTTCGCCCGCGACCCGTATGGGGATAAGCAGTTTGATGAACTTTGTTGCAAGGAAAAAAAACATTTCTCCCTCACATGTTTTTTTTGCCACCAGGTGGAGCCACCGCGTCAAGTTCTTGGTTCCGTTGGACGTGGGAGTGTCTGATCATGACAGGACACAGCGCCTCCTCCCGGCATTTGGCTCGAGGCCTCCTGGGTGTCAGCCTGGCCCTCAAACACAAAGAGAACGTAGAACTTCTTCATGAATCACTCAATGACAGCGACAATTTCAACACTGCACGACGCAAACGCCAGTTCATTCCAAGTGAAAAGAAAGATGAAGGTTATTGGGACAAGCGGAAGAAGAACAATGAGGCAGCCAAGCGTTCTCGAGAGAAGCGGCGGGCCAATGACATGGTGTTGGAAACGCGGATCGTGAGCCTACTGGAGGAGAATGCGCGTCTGAGGGCCGAGCTGCTCGCCATCAAGTTCCGCTTTGGCCTGGTCAAAGATTTTTCTCACGTTTCCATCCTGCCGCTCATTCAATCTCCTCCCAGCTCAACGCAAGGCTCCGATGAAGCATTAGACCGAAATCAAATGTACTCAAGCAACCATTCATCCCAAGGTAATGCCATAAGTGAAAAGACTCGGTTCCCATCTGATGAGGTTGGTGTGTCCTCACCGTGTAGTTTAAATTCATGCACGCCAGAGTTTTTGGATCCAACTTGTCCTGGCCCATCTCCAAGGGAGTTTGTGCGGGCCTACAGCCCCCATCCTCTGTGGCAACATGACGGTCCGCCTAAAAATGTCCAAGAACCACCTGACACTTTTAAAAGCCTCCCTCACAAGCTCCGCTTTAAAGTTCCCAGTGGTGGCAACGTTGGCGGAGAAATGTCTCCACCATCAGCCGAGCCAAACATTTCCAGGAGGAGCCATCCACATGCAGTGTGGGGGGGTCGGGATGAGGGTCGGCTTGAGCGGTCCAGTGAGCAGAATCAGAATCCAACGTCGGGGGATCCAGTTGAGAACGTCAGTCTCAGGTCTCAGATCAGCTGCCTCTCTCAAGAAGTGTCTCGACTCAAGCAGCTCTTCTCTCAGCAGCTGATCTCCAAGAGTGTTTGAACATTAACACTCATTTGATGACGACCATGATGGTGATGATTTTAGCAACAAGGGCTTGAGGATTTTGAAAAAGAATTGAATTGTAATCCCCCCCCCCCCCCAACTATATAAGCGATTATAATTTAATATGCAATTTTTTTTTTCAAGGGCCTCTTTCCATGTATTGTATTGTATTTTATAACATACATAAGCAATAAATTAATCTGTATTACCAATAACAATATCCTGTTTACAAGTCATTTGTCCGTTACTCGTTGAAACGCTTCGGCCCTCCAATGAATGGACACTTGCTAAAATAAACAATGAAAGATAACTTTGTAGGCTCTCATTTTGTTAAACAGGCACAAATGAGAGTGAACTTTGGCTTTTGCCATTTGGGTCTTTTTTTTTTTTTTTTAAACCACTGATCGAATTTATTTCATTTTTTTTAGCTGATCCGTCAGTGGGAAAGTTTGACTTGTAATGTTACAAAACACTTTTTGACTAACCTTGCCACTGATATTGACGTGGAAGAGAGGGATGGCGCATAGACACGGGGAGAGGAGCACGACACTGCATGAGTCATCCATCACATCAGAGAGAAAAGCTATTTTTAACTTTGAAACCACTTTGGTGGAGACTGATTGGCCGATATGCGGAGGAAAGGATGAAGGGTCAGAATAAATTAACAACTTGAGAGAGTCCAAATTTGATTTCAGAAAGGTTGGAGAAATACCTCAAATATTCAATCAGAAAGTTTTTTTTTTCCATCAAAATGTTTTTCTATTATTATTATTATTATTATTATTATTATTTATCTATTTATTTATGTATGTATTTATTTATTCACTTTATTATGTGTAATGGACAGGTGCACTGATGCATTTATCTGTTCTATGACTTCACATAGAACATATTTTTAATATGTTTGTGCTTCACAGCCACCGTTGTTCTTCATGAAACATTTTTTGGTCATGTAACCACAGATCACGACATCAGATAGAGAGAATATGTCTTCATTCACACACACACACCTTTGTTCTGGAACGCCCCCCCCCCTCCCGCCGGAAGCCGTATAGGAAGTTGTTGGTTGCTAGGCAGGCACCAATATCACCAAGGGTAGCCAAGGGAATGTCGAGTGAGTGTTGGGGGTTGGTGGTTTTAACAACATACTACTGGTTGTGGGGGGAGGAGTGAAACAAGTTCAAGGCCGCTGTCCCTATCCATGATATAATGTGGCGTGTGTGCACGCCTGTGCTTGAGGGAGTGAGAAAACATGGGGAAGGGTTGTAAAAGAGAATGGGAGGTTAAGCATTGGTGATGTAATTGCTCAATTGGGCCAATTTTTCCTCCGTGCTATTAGGGTGGGGGGGGGCACATAGGACCACGCACTACCTCACCAGGTGCATGACAAACATGCTATTTTAAATATGGACATAACATGTCCATACATGCAAAATACGTGCTCTGAAGCGATTTCATTTTTAATAATACATTTTTCAATGCATGTCTAAAAGATCCACTTTCCCAATCCAAGCAACAAAATGGTCACATAATGAAATTTTTTATTTTTGTTGGGCGGGGTTGTCATAGAAATTACCATTCAAGGACAGCACAAAACCGCTGAATAAGAAACCAACATTATTTGCAAGAAATCGTTTTAATTAAAAAGAAAATACATTATTGAGGTACTATGTTTGTCCTGTATATCATTCCAAAGCTGCAAAAAAAAAAATAGTCCTACTCATGTTGCATTTATGGGCAGTATAAGACCTAGTGTTAGTGAAACTAAGATAGGTCTACCATCTAGTGGCGACTGGTGATATTACAACAAAACTACAGTCAACCCCTGCATATTCACAGTTCGGCACAGACAAGTACACAGCCGTTCCAAATCAAAGGCGCTCGTCTTCCTAGGACGAACGTTCTCACGGACGTTCTTAGTACTTGTGATGCATTCGACAGGTGTATGTATGACTGACTGTTCTGTACATCAATGAAGTGGACAATTTCCTAATGAATGATGACGATAGGCTGATGTCTGATGATGTCTACGATGACAGGCCGTCTTTTTTTTTTTTTTAACTCATTCACTGCTGTTGACAAGCATATGTCAATAGTCTAAAACTATGATGAATTCGTTAAAGCCATGTGGTCGACCGACACTCCCTTGGCAATGGACCAGTTACTCACATAATGGGCAACCCAGGTGGATCCTCACTCGGGTTGTGGGCATGATCGATTCTATCCGAGCTGTCGTTGGCCAAGAGTTGGGTACATCCTGAACTGTTTGCCAGCCAATCGCAGGACAATGTTCCCATCAAAGGACTATCACAACTTGCTCATTTCTGACTTCACCAAATTTACCTTTTGTCATCATCAAAGCATGTGCTATTAATATAGAACATTCTAAAAAAGCGCAGACTAGCCCATATGACAACGTGTGACTCGACGTTCCTCACTTCGACTACATATGCGTGCAAATAGATGCAGAGACAGGAAAAATGTCACGGTGACACAATGTCCTAGCTCAAGTCACCTATCTATTTCTGCGCCAAAGAGGCCTAAGCTAACGATCACATCGCTGGCGTCGGACCGATAGTCACAATTTGGCCCAAAAAAAATTTGTTCCTAAAATCTATACTGTTCGTCTTTTTGCACATGTAAGTTCTTTTATTTTATTATTTATTTATTTATTTATTACAAAGTATTTACCAATCTAAAGTGTTGAGAACGGCTTACTCTCTTTGAGGATGTAATGTTAATAGCTGAACAAACGTGCCAATTTTAGGGTCGAAAAGAGACTATTTTGGAGGTAGAAGGTTTTGTCCCGATGCCAGCGATACATGCAAGGATCCTTACTTTGTTTTTTTGTGCTGTCCACAAACACGATTTGCACTTGCACTTTGCCACCACTAGCTTAGCCGGGGTGTAGGCACACATCTACTTCTTGTTCAGTTCTTTTGATACGTTCCAGAAAAATGGGAAGTCGGATACATCCCACTTGGATCGTCCCAGTCAACCTTGAAGATGGATATCTTCACGCACGCCGTCAGAACAAATCACATTGTGTTACGTGAAGTTATGTTGAATAATTAAACGAATGTTGTAATAAACAAAGATATATAATTACATGTTTATAACCTTGGAAATTATTTTTGCCATTTATGATCTGTTTTTCAATGGGGGGTCTCCATTGTCGAGTGACGTCTCATAGAACCAACTATGAAGTCTGGCTAAATATTTTTTCTCGGGCTGAACCTTTTTTCTGGAATGCAACATTTTTGTATTATTATTGATAAGACGTACAGTACAAAAATAAATCAATACGATTTATGTCTGACAGAAATGTAGCAAATGGACCCAACTGTTTCCATCTTCTGACGTAATTTACTAGACCGCGCCCTTTCAAGGTCCACATCAACTCAAGTGTGTTTGTATGTGTCACGTTTGTCGTAATTACACTTTTAAAAAGTAGTCATTTAGTAGTAGTTGTCTTTTTATCGTGTTTTATAGTCATCATTCATATGTTACAATAGAGTATTATTTATTAAAAACGTTATAAACATGTTTTTGGGGGCTGTGGGTGGGGGGGCGCAACGGATATCTATAAACATATTCTTACATAATACATCATGTAGTGACTGCTATTTGATGAATTCCATTCGGAGTGTATAAAACACACAGTCCGTGCTAATAGTGTTACCCCCCCCCGCCGCAGGCCACACGTAGTGGCTCACATGGCGCGTGTGCTCGCGTTCCCGTCCGTGTTGTAAAGAGACTCCACGCTGGAAGATGGATGTGCTCCACGGCTGAAGGAGAGACAGAAACACGCGGTGGGTGGTGGCGGGTGCCGTGTATGTAACACGCATACTCTCGCGTGGAAACACAGAGGACACAAACGTGACGAGGCAGCCGAGGAGCTGTTACGCAACCAGTGACCTACTAACACATATTTCTAGAAAGGCTGCTGCAACAAAGTGGAGCAAAGTGTCCGCTAGCGCACAACACGGGGAGACTCGAGCAAGGAGGCAGATACCGGGGATCCGAACAAGAACCCACACCAAAGAGGGAACAACTTTGTTTTCTGGATAGGTTTTGTCTACAGAAAAGGAGGAAACGGGAGCGAGACAGCTTTTGTGTCGGGGAAGCCTGAAGGTTGTGTTCCCCTCCTCCACCATTCAAAGGTATGTTTTGACGGCACGACCCTCTCTCGTTTTATTATTATTAGCATTATTTTCCTGTTCTTACCTTCTATGTATAAAGATTTGTCCAATATTTCCCAATTTTAAATGTTACTATTTGCATGCGTTTATTGACTTGAGTATTTTTAGCGAAAAGCACACGCCGGTTATGGCCGGTTATTGTTCACATGGCGACGCAGCCGGCAACCCGCCCGTCACTTCGAGACGTTCCGTTGGACAAAAATCACACATTGGATTCTTTTGTCGCGCTAGTTTTGTGTATATGTGCCCCGTTTTTTTCCTGCGTTATGAGCCGCACCAAAAATAGACTGGAAACGCGTGTCCCACATTGTGTGTTCAATGTCAAGGTGAGGTAATTTCCTCCCGGTGGTGTTTTCCAGCGAGTCGATCGAGGCAGCAGCTTGCTTGCTGTTGTGCGGCTAATAATGCTGCTAAATAAAAAAAAATTCAGATAATACTATTAATACACACTTGATGCCCGCACATGTTTAGCTAGCATAATGGCGATAATTTGACTACGATCACGCCATTGGGCATACATTTACATGAGCGTGTTTGTGCAAGCTAGATAGTGTATTAAGAGAGAAACGTGTTTCGGCGTCAAAACACATCTCAATGAAATGAAGCCCCCTCCCCCCCCCAAAAATGACTTGTTTTGATTCAAAATGCTTGTTAAGTAAGGCGCGGAGTGTTGCTAAGGAGTCGGAAGGGATGACATAACCAACACGCAGCAGGGAGCTGCAAAGGTCTCTCTTGGGACAAAAGGTCCCGTAATTGATTCTCGTTTACACCCCGCCTATTATTCGTGACGTGGTAATGAGAGCAGGCGTTAAAAAAGGCGGCACCAACGTGTTCATATGTAATACATACAAATGTGAGTCATTTTCGTAAATGTGAATTAAAACATGCTCGGACCCCCAAAGGTGCCCAAACATGGCATTGTCATGACTGGACTGAAATCAGAAAGGAATGAAATAAGAAAGGAACAAGTGAACATTCAGGATGTGATGCAACGCATGGAAAAAAGGCCTGTCTGGCAGGCAGGGTTCTGGTGAGACCTTTCAGACCGCCTGCTGCCAGCTGGTCTGTTTTCAGAGCGTCTGGGTTGCTTTTTCCCAGTCTGCTTTTGAATGTAGGTCAGACCTGTATTTGGGTGACGGTACGCACGGCATACAAGGCTACTCACACTTTGGCTTTGACCTCTCAGACTGTTGCCCTAAGGAATAAAAAAGAACACATTCCTGCAGGGCTTGCTCATTTGTACTATGAGTAATGTTTGATTAACACAACTGTAAGTAACTTTTAATAACCTTTCTGTGGGGGTGGGGGGGGGGCACGGCTTTAAAAGTTTTTTTTTTCCCCCCATCATGGCCAATCCAGTTTATATTAAGTCCGTACTAAAGCTGAGAAAAACACAAGATGAGATTCTCAAACACTTGTTTTTATGATGTGTTATGAGCATTTATGGGTTTACAACCGTTTAACTGTGGACATTGAATCTGATCAAATACTGTTTAGCACCCACCAGTGGCATAGAGGATGCTAATATAAAGAGGACGCAACTTTCATTTAAATTTGATTTGTTAAATGGTACATTTGCCAATCGTTTATGATTTGCAACCAACCCACAAATGGGTCCACGCGGGAGTGCTTTTAGTTCTCAAGTTATGGTGGCAGTCTCTCGATCCAATCTCCTCCTTTTGAATCCATAGACACAAAGCAGTGGGGCAAAATGGACGCTCCACGTGTGGGGTTGGATCTCTTGAAAAGTTGGAGGAGGGGAGCAGGGATACCTCACTGTTGACTCACACTCGCCCTATTGGGGGTCAGAGGTGAAGCATTCCTCTCCAAGTAGAAAGTTCCTGGAAACAGCTTGAGAGTTTAATGAGCCCGGAACTGAAAAGACAGAATATGTCCGGTCTGTACCCGGGCTGACTTTAGAATAGTTACGAAAGACAGCTCCACGGGTTCCATTTAAAATTTGCACCGAGGGGGAAGTAGCAAGGAATGTAAAGCCAGTCAACTAAGTGCCGTCATGTCCACATTACACAAGACCGATTCAGAGCACGTACCCAAGAAGGGATAAAAGCACAGCAGCCCCTCCCCTTGCAGTCCAGAGAGAGGCTGTTATGCCTGAGTTTGGCTGCGGAGATGGGTGTGTGCTCTGACGTCAATGCCGTCTACAGCTCTAATTTTTCATCTGCCTCCGATGCTCATTGTTCCGTGCTCCTTCGGTGTCTCTTTGTAGCGCGTACGAGGATTGATCTTACTTTCAAATCGATAAATAATCGGGATATTATCCCATTGATACATTTGACTGATCTCTTTATATCGTCCTGCTGAACCTCCTGAATTCCTCCTGTCATCCACCCCTCTCTACCCCTCTTTCTTCTTCTATTTATAGAGTGCACTCTAATACTCTTTCCTTCTCTCACCCTCCCTCGCTTTCAGTCCTACTGACCTATTTTATGGCGTACTGTCAAAGACGGGAGGAGTGTTTACCGCTTACCGTTGTTTCTAGGTCAGTGGGACAGCGCAGACGTATGCAAGCTTCCTTCCCACCCGCCTTTGTTCCCTTTCCCTCCCTCTGCGGTCTTTATGAAAATAATTTCATAGTAGGGAGGAGGGGTTGACCCTTCAATTTTTCCACATCTGCTGTGAACAAATCTCTCTCTTGTGTGTTGCAATACTCAAGTTCATTTAAGGAGAAAAAAAAACAGGGGCGGGGTAGTGAAAGACTGATAAAAAAAAAAAAAGGCAGTCAAACTGGTTTAGTAGCAAGGCTTCTTTCTCTTTAGCCCCCAGTTATAAAGAAAACAGGTGTGAATAAACAAGTGTTGCGGTATTTGGATCATTCCAAAAGCTGTTTCAAGGTTACCGTGCCTATTTTTCCCACACTATTATGTGATGTAACACGTTCATTGTGTTCCGACTTAAGTAGAGTGATGCTGTAACCAGATGCTCACAGACGTCGGGCACAAATTTATAATGGCCCGTATACTGCCGACATTTCCTTAGGCGAAATGTAAACCTCAATTATAAACATACCAAAGGTGATGAGTTTATTATGTCATAATTAGCAGCTGAGACCATTGTTTGAATTGTCAATCTGGGAAAAGTTTTTTGCAGACTATTGGGCTCTCATTTTTGCATATCAGATAACATAACTGCAGTCGGCTTTGTTTTAGCTGCATTCACGTTTCGTTTAATGTAGAGTTGGGCGACACGATATGGTTGAAAAATGAATCACAATAAAATTATATATATATATATATATATATATATATATATATATATATATATATATATATATATATGACTGAATTTAAATAATTCTAATAAAATGTAATTAACTGTAAGAGGTCAACACATATGACAAAGTCAAATTAACTGGTTAATTTAAAAGAGTAAATAAACATCTTCAATGTGCACAATGTATTTATAGCATATCATATCAGTCTGTCTAATTAGTAATTTTTTTTTACCTATTTAAAACAAACTTATTCATGACAAAATTTAGAAAAATTAAAGATGAAAATTTATTAAAACAAAACTATCAGGAGAAAAATACCATTCAAAATATGCTTTTGTGCTCCAAATTTCCTCTTTGGTACTTGTAATTGTAGCACAAAGTCTGCCTATAGAAGTTCGGTTTGATTGCAGATTTTTTGTTTTAATCAATATTATATTGAGTGCAATTTCTATCTATATTGATTAGGTGTCCATCATGATATTCAATATGAAATTATTTCCCATCCCAACCAAGCGAGACGTGTTGGGTCGTTTGAGCAACCATGTCGAACCAGAACAAGGAAATTCAGCTGCTTACGGTTCTGTGTCAGTCGGTAAATAATACAATAGCCGCTCTGATTTGTGGTCTGACTAACAGGTCATAAAATGATACATAGTTGACACTTACTTACATTACAGGCAGTATTGTGTTAAAATCAAAAATCACATCAAGTTTTGTGAAGTGTGTTCTTCCTTTCTATGCTGCCAGCTCTCTTGTAAACACCGTTCACCAAAAAGAAAACGTTCCAATTAGCTTTTATACACCGCAGTGATATACTGACTGCTCTGAGAGGCTGTGCAAGTCAACCTCAGCGTTGACTGAAATATTGACTATATGTCGACTGCAGAGACTATTATTGCCAGTCTAACTATTTTCTACTCCTCTACCCCCCCCCCCAATCTTCTCTTTCTCTCACCACATAACAGCGGCATTAAAGCTGGATCCTCAGGGAGCCCCGAAGTAGACGGCCTGACCTACATCTTCTCTACGACACGGTGATGAGAAGCGCTGTGGCCTGACAGGCTCCACAGCTGTTCTGAACATTTGGGAAGACATCAGTAAACTCTTGTTCACTCACTGAGAGACTCCAGAGACTTGCAGTGTGCCAGGAGAAGCAAACAACTTGAAATACAAGCTCAATTCTTCATTGACCTTCTATTTTTTTGTTTTCCAAAATAAGTTCAATGTCCAAGGTGTTCATGGAGTTCCATCTCTTTTTTATCTTCCTGGCTAATTTGGACACTTGAATTTTTTGGATTGAGGAAAACAATTGCATAACAAAATCTTTGTGTTATACTTGTGCATTAACCCCCTACACACTTGCTAGAGTTCCTCTCTGGCCCCCACTTGGAAAAAATGGAAAACTTAAATCTCCACATCTCCTCCACCAGCAATAAAAATGCCATGGAGGTGGACAGTTTTACGACCTATAGCGATCTCCCATCCCCTATCCCCGAGAGCGGGGCACCACGAGCCAGCCGCCAGGCGAAAGGTTCCAAGACTACGGTGGCATCCCGCCGCAAGCGAGAGTTCATCTCGGATGAGAAAAAAGACGATTCATACTGGGAAAAACGGAGGAAGAACAACGAAGCAGCAAAGCGCTCAAGGGAAAAACGGCGCCTCAATGACATGGTTCTCGAGAACCGGGTCATGGCCCTGAATGAGGAGAATGTTCGTCTAAAAACGGAACTACTTCAGCTCAAGTTGCGCTTTGGACTCATCAGCACAGCGTCCTACATGGAGAAAAGCCAGCAGATCGCCAGCAGCGCGGCTTCTGGTAACACAAGTAGCAATGGGAGCAGCACCAGTGGCACTCCCAATAACGCCTACCTCTCAAGTAGCGGCTACTCCAGTGCATCCCAAGTGATGCTGAACTCAGACTCTTCTGAAGCGGAACAGCCCAGCCGCGGCGAGCGCCACTCGGCGCTCGCCAAGTATTCACCCAGGGGATCTGTGTCGGACTTGTCCGATGGCTCCTCAAGGGACAGCCCCGAGCCGATGGGCTACAATATAAAGAAGGAGCCTCCCAACATGGAGATGGCAAGATTGGAAAGCGCTGGACTCTCCGGTGGTCTCGCCAATGGATTACCAAGCCGTGCTTACCGTGGCATCCATCCGGCTTTGATGTCTCCTCACCAGCAGAGTACGCAGTTGGCTGAATCCGAGTACCAGCAGCAGGGCCACATGGAGGCTTCCACTGCCCAAGCCACTTCTTCACAAAGGAGTGTCATCCTATATCGCTCTAGTAGCGGGTGTTACCCCATGGAGAGGCCAGATGAGCAGCAAATCAGGACGCAGCACGCCCACAACTCCTCAAACTCAAAGTTCTCTGAATGTTCAGTGAGCATCGCAGAGGTCGCCGAGAAGCTGGAGAGGACAAAGACGATGGACTGCGAGCAGTACGAGTACTCCGAGGAGCTGCAGGCACGTTACGACAACCGGCAGCAGCACGAGAGCCATCTCGGGCCGTACGCCTGCCAGGCTCAGGAGAACGGCCTTGAGCAAGCTGAGAGCCGGAACCCCTTTGCTCCCAATCTGATCCACAGCACCGAGGAGGGCATGTCGGCATTCTCGCAGCACAACGGCTACCTCAACACAATGGACGAAGAGCCGCCAGTTCTCACCTATGAGGGAGGCCCTCGAGCCGATGGCTTCTACCAAGAGAATTCCTCCGCAAAAGATACATCATCCAGCGACGGGGACCCCCGGAGCTCTGACAAGGATGCTTCGACAGATGACGAATCCCCCTCCTCATCGTCCTCAGACATCAGCAACTACCACCAGAAAGCTTCCGCAACCGTCAGGCCACACGGAGAGTGCCAAGCTGAGGTCAAAGCGACTGCCCTGCCGCACAAGCTGCGCCTCAAGAACCGAGCAATGTCCGCCGGGGCCACAAAAGCACAGATGGAGGGCTGCGTGGGCGTCTCCATGTCCCCATCCCCCACGCTGCCCCAGCACCCTTACCTGGCACTGCCTAGCAACTCGAACAGCAGCCAGGTCAGCAGAGAGGCAGAGAACGACGTGGAGTACACTGAGGAGTTCAGTCGTTAGAAGCGCATTTAAGGACAGTTGGGAGGCGCTCTAGTTTCTGCGACTATAAGCTCCATTCGTCCCGGCAACAAAAATGAGGCCTAGCTAGGAAATGATTTCCATCCACTTTCACTGTCACCTGTTTTCCCTTTATTCTCTCCTACCTCCCAATGTCCCTCCAGTTTAAAGAACACATCATTCACGGAGGGAGGGAACAGAATGAAATAGTTTCAGTCTGGGATACCTCTGGCCAGCGTACACATTTATTGTGGCATTATAAGGACATTTCTTTGACCAAAGAATATTTGTTTTTCTTTAATGTCACCTTTTTGTTGGTACAGTAAACTGTATATTGGTCCTCTTTGAAGAACAGTCAGTACTTTGCCTGTACACACGTCCTTTTCACTTCAAGCACTTAGATTGTAAAATGTTGTGACATACATTTGCATATATGAGGTATATATTTTAAAAAGAAAATGTGGCAAAAACTAAAAAAATCGAATCTGTCGGATGCAAGTCTTGAACTGTCATTTACTACCAGCCAAGTAAAAAAAAAATAAAAAAAATGGATCTTTGACGTCTTTAGTCGTCAATGGCAGTAAATGAGTTAATTCTTCAATTTACAAAGCAAATGCCTCAAAAGTAATTAAAAAAAAGACCACACCATTAGCTATATGGATCAACTTTGAAATTTTACTTTTGGGTGATTTGATCGCTACCACAACAAAAATATCCCCAAACATTTGAGTCCAATTGTCATATCGGTCAAGGTTATGCAGTCGTACGATGCTGACAAGCACAAGGCGAGCCTTGCTGGCTGCACAACAGAACTGATTCACCTTTAATAAAAAGATGACTCTCCCATCTCAAACCAGCAAAGCTGCTCTGTTTTTCTCATAAGGTGCCTCTTTTATTGTGCCGTCTCTTCTTGTCACATTGGCCGACGACTTGTTGCGCCGAGCTGAAGCAGCCGCGCTAAATGGAAATCAAATCTTTTCCGTACAGTTTTCCCTTCCAGGTGCCTGCCTCTGGCCACTATGTATAAATGTAAAGTTGTCTCGATCACTTGTATACTGCGGTCACTATTTTTATTAATATTGTTATTTTCTATTATATTGGGTTCATATTTTGTCTATTACATGTAATTTTATTGTCCTCCTGTTGTGTCATTTTTGCTCTCTGCTCTTCCTGGTTGTGCTGTGTAATTTGCTCATGCTCCCCATGCAAATGATTTGTACTCTGTGTTACTGTATAACCTGTATTGTTCGCCTAAACCTTTTGCGGGAATCAGACCCCCCCCCCAAAAAAAAAGAAAGAAAAGCTTGTCCATAAGTGAAAATGTTTGGCTCTACTTCACATGGATATGTGCAATGGTTGAAAAGAAAAAAAAACTGTGCTTTATTTTGATTGTAAAGGTTGAAAATGAGGAAGAATAAAAGGCTGTTCAAACGTCATTTGTCATGTCAAATTTTTTCAAGTTGACTGGGATGGCATTTTCAATTTACATTTAGAGGCATATTTGAATTTCAATTTGAACTCAAAGTAAGATGTTTTTAAGTTAAAAAAAAACACATATATTATTAGGACTCTACAGAATCTGGGGAATGAGAAGGATTGAGTAGTTTTTATCGATCGTAAACTGTCCCGGTATTGCTCAACACTATGAATTTATTGTCACACGGCCTGTTGTAGCTGAGCAACAAGCAGTTACACAAGTGTTGTGAAGATCTTGCAATGCTTATTTGGCTTTAATGGATCATAGCTGTTGCCATGCGGCCGAGGTGTCACTGACACGGGTCATCTTCGAGCCAGGAATGTGAGGCAAAGACTGGCAGAGGTGTTGCAATACCGAACAAACATCCTTGCCTCTGGTCTTGAATTCATTTTTTGAAGGGCAGTTAAGTTACACACAGTTTGTCATTCTCATGCACAGCAATAGATGTTGCATAAGAACAGCTCCGGAACAACTTTTACATAACAACACGACCTTACACAACAAGGTGACTCCAGAAAAACAGCAGTGAATTACCTCACACGTCATCATCTCCATGCTTGTTTGCACTCTCACTCCCTTTTCCAGCCCACCATGGTGCTGTGCATTGTGCAGGGGGTGGGGGGGGCATGGGAGTAAAAGTAGGTCATTGAGAAGGATAGGGAAGGATGGAGGGGAGAGTGGGTGCTTACATCATTTGCCTCTAAAGTGCACATTCGGCCAAACTATTCAGAAGCGAGCCCTGTTGTTGCTGCTTGAGAGAGCAGGTTACAGCGGAACAAAGCCCCGGACATGCTGGATTTTTGTGGCATACTTTTTGGGAACGGAATGTCGCCTAACTGTTCCGTACAAGTATTTGAACTAGCACTGACCCATAGATATATTTCAACTTTGTGAACATTAATTAATAATTAATTCCACACTCACATTAACCCCTGTTGAGCAATAAACCGACAGAGGGGTAGTTACATAGAAAAATGAAGCGGTTGCAAGCGTGTATGAAAGAGTGGAGAAAGGGGGGGGCGGGTTGGGGAGGGGGTGGATCGTTTAGAGCCGGAGCGTGTTTGCGCTGCTTCGCCCGCAGTGATCAACAGCCGAGGCTGGTTATGTAACTCGGATGCTGCAGTATGTAGGTCAGCAGCACAAGGAGAAGCAGTGTTGGGGTGAGAATGTAAATGAGGAGCGTACGTGAGTGTGCGCGTGCACGCGCGCGCGCGCGCGCGCCCTTGAGTGTTATTTAAGATGGATGTCCTTATCTATGTCGAGCAGATTCGCAATGCCATCACACTGCTGGGAACATTTCATTCCCTAATGAGGGAACGAGCAATGACATCCCACGTAAGTCTTAAATAGGAACCGTGGCACGAGTCTGTGCTTATTTAGTGCAACGACATCATGATGGCAGCTGTTCTAATGAAATATTTGCTTTTTATTTGGCTTTTTACCCAGTTCAGTGTCTGCATTTACAAAAAAAAAAAAAACTCCTATTCAGACTAGTGCTATGGAATTGTAAAATATATCCACATTCAAATCCTTGTTAATCGCCGACAGTGGTAATCAAAAATGACCACCACTGTCTTTGTCAAGTCTTGATATAGATTATATATTGATATTTGTATTGGATCAAATTGACAACTCTAACGTACCGAATTTGCTGCAGTAAGTGGTTGAATAACGACAAGTTCTGTAATAAGAACTGAGTTGATCATCCCAATTATCAAATAAAATTGATTATTTCCCTCCCCTCATCTAAACCTTTTTTAACTTTTAAACATAGGATTGGAACCAAAAGCAATTCATGTGACCGTCAAATAAGTCCTTTGTGGTCGGTTGGCTGTGTTTCAGAAGCGAGTTATGTTGCCAGTCCTGACCCAATCTGTTCTGCTGCTGCTGCTGTAAAATTAGGTCAGTGTGTCGGTGTGTGCGCACACCACTATGGAAGTGTGTAGAAAAATGATTAGAGGACTCGTGATCTCACTGACGTGCGCGCACACACATGCACGCAAACACTCACGTAAACGGACATAGACTGACCTCTATCAATGCATGACAAAAATAGGCTGTAAAGGAGTTGTGCACCTCTGAAATTAAAGTAGGCCACTTCGTGCATGCTGAGAGAGAGAGAGAGAGAGAGAGAGAGAGAGAGAGAGAGAGAGAGAGAGAGAGAGAGAGAGAGAGAGAGAGAGAGAGAGAGAGAGAGAGAGAGATGAATCAGCCTCATGTTATGCAATAGGAAACCATCCCCCAGGCCCCATTACCATATCTTGTGGCCTTGTGCTACAGGAAGTGACCTGCTCATCCACGTGAGATTATACAAGTGGAAAAGTCTGGATAAAGACATTTTGGCACGCAATGCATCATCTCGTATCTAATTTTACGCAGTAGTAAAGCATTTCCAAACACAAGTTGTATAGCGCGTTAGTGGATGTTGTGTGTGTGTGTGTGTGTGAGTGTGTGCATGTGCTTGGACAACAACAAAAAAAACCATTGGATCAAAGGAAGGCACAACTTTTGACTAATAACAGATAACCCGTCGGGTTCTGATTGCCCATGTGAGCTACTATGTCCATATTATTGCGATATTCAACATTTACCTATAGAAATTAAATTTAAATGAAAGAAATATTTTTTATGCAGCTAAATGAACAGGCTCGGTGTATTTTTAGCTAATTAATTACTCAATTAGTGTAACTCCCAAACAGGGCAGATGCCACAGCTGGTCAGACCAGGTCCTGTCCTGTCCTGTCCACTGTCCTTATCCTTTACACACCAAACACAGCCTGAATTGACAAACAACACACACAAGTTGAGTAAGGTATCCTGCAGCCAATAAGTGGATTAACCCATTTAGATTAGTCTCAGCCATTTCTCCCATCTGTCTACAGTTACCGCACTGCCCCGATACTGCGCAACCACTGACGCACACACACAACGTGCAGAACAGTTACAAACACATGACATTCATGCAGCTTGACACAGTGGCCTCACCACTAATCTCTTCTTAGTCGTTTTGTCACATGGGTAAAGTCCTCACACGTAACTCACGTATAACTATAGGCAACTCCTACTCCTGACATGTGACTTCACTCTGGTTCGAAGGATTTGGTCGACACTCACCAGCCACAACAACATCAACAACCTAATGAGAGTTTATTGTGGAAAAAAAGAAATAAAAATATATTCTCTCTCTCTCTCTCTCTCTCTCCCTCTCTCCCTCTCTCTCTCTCTCTCTCTCTCTCCCTCTCTCTCTCTCTCCCTCTCTCTCCCCCCCCCCCATCTCCCCCCCCTCCCCAATTCTGGAGAGTAAATTATTGTTTTCACTTGGCATAAATCTATAAGCCTTCTTTTTTTATCAAAATAGTCAATACACTAATCTGTACAATAAATAATAAAATGACTTTATTAGACAGTATTTCAAATGACTAAGAGCTCGAGAAAATGTCAAAATGAAATTAAATATCAATATAATTTGATACGAACTTAAATAGTAGTGTGCAAACAGTCAGATGATAACTACAGAAGAAAAAAAAAACATTCACACTTTAAGCAGTGATGCAAAATCCTGCACAAAACTCTAGTCATCAGTGTTTCGAAACTCATTGTAAACAAGGTCAGCAATCACAGCGAAAAGTTTTAAAAGAAAGGATTTCACATCACTGGCATGTCCTTTCATCCATAACCCCCCCCCCCCCCCCCATAAGAGCAAGACTGCAAAATCACGTCTTCACCTTCACTTGGCAATGGCATGCTTTCGCTTTCATCCTTCATATTGCACAACAGTCGGCTCGTGTCTAAAAACGAAGGGTCACATATAAATTAAAAAAAAAAACATTGCTGCAAAGCGGAATACTGATGTCATTTTAACATTTGAGTTGATTTTAAGTTCTAGGAAAACTTTGAACCAAGATGACAAATACTAATGGCAGATGTCAGCAGTTGTCTAACGCACTTGCACGACTTCCACTCGCGCTCCCATTTGCTGTGTCCCATTGACATAACATCTTCTACTTGTGCAAAATCTCCAAAAGCGCCTTACAAGAGGCTGGAGCTTGCTGTAGAGAAGCAGGTCTGACGTTTGATTACGGCCAAGGCACTGACAGAAGACACCTGAGCAAAGCTCAGAGGTCGAGTCAAACAAAGCTACTGAGTGTTTGGGCTCTCCTTGGCAGATTGTCACTTGGTGTGGCGGACACGGGGTGGCGCCCCGGGGCTGGAGGAGGAGCCTGGATGTCTCCCATGGCTGCGCCAGCGTTGGCGCAGGACAAAGTCATAATTGGAGGTGGTGCACATGGCGTAATACACGTTGGCGTTGTCAGGGACGTGGAGCTCTGAAACGCAAGTGATTTGATGTTGACCTTCACCTAACACAGTCTCAAGATTTCATTTGTGGACGGTTGGTTTTAAAATCATATTTTTGTTGAGTTTTTACGACACGATACTTACGTTTATGTTTTTTTTAACAGTGCACACAAGAAATACACTGAATTAATAATAAAAAAAAAAAAATCAAACTAATACTAAAACTAATAAAAACTCAAATGAACCATTTTGAAAAAACAAATTAAAACTTCCCAAAAATAAAATAAAAATTCTAATCTATAACCAGCACATAAAGGTACCACGGTACCCGATCTGAAATGATTATCAACTTTTCATATTATATTAAGTCATACCATTTCCATTGTTGAGCATCTGGCAGAGGCTAAAGTCCTGACAGTTGAACGTGTCCTCTAGGTTGTGCTTGTCCAGAGCCCTCTGAATGACCTGAGGTGTGTGATCCTGACTGGTCAGCTGAGGGACAGAGTTTTTTGTCAGAAACAACACATTGGACTACAGTTTAGGTCGTCACTTTATTGTACAATTCTGATTAAATTCCTGATGTTGCTGCTTATGCCATTAGAAATTTTATGTGCAAGCTGTTCACTCATTAAAAAAAAGCTTGTGTTCTACAATGTCTAAAAAAAATAACGAAGAAAATGGCTCTTAAAACAAAAAGGCAAGCTGTGGCCCAGTATGGATATGTGTGCTCTCCCTCACCAAAATGCTTTTGTAGACGTTGCCGTTGTTGATACACTCCATGCTGACTCTTATGATACACGAGTCGGCAAGCTGTTTGTTGTAGACAGGTAGCACCGATTGGGAAGAGACGCTGGACGAGGATGAGGATGAGTCTGAGTCTGGTCTCAGCGCCAAAGAGGAGCAGCTCAGGTCGGAATGGGAGGAGCTGGAGAGGATGGGAGAGGAGGAAGAGGACATGGAGGCGTAGTCTTCGGTGATGTTGTGCATTGAGCTGGAGAGCGACTGCGGAAGGAAAATAAATACATTTAAGTATTTTGAAAATAAATGACACCCAATCCTCCGCAATTCTTGGTGGCCTGAAAAAAGGAAAATAAATTCCACCATTTCAAATGCACACACAGGTATAATGTCAAGCACTCTTACCTTGAGTTTAAGTCTGAATGGGGACGAATAAGGGACACCGAGGTCGTCCATGTCGGAACCGCTGGAGCTCGAAGACGACACACTCATCTGGTCAACGTGAGTCTTCCCCAAGGAACCGTCACTGGTTGCTCGTGATCTGCGCACAAAAGATTTGCTTTCTTTATTAAAAAAAAAAGTGATAGATATAAATTGTCAACTATAACATCATGACCAAATGCAAAATCACAAATTCAACTTTTATAGAGGCAATAAAGCTCCGTTCTGATTGGCACTGAGATATCAAGTTAGCATTTATGGTATCCTATGAATGCTACCTGTCTTAAGTGGCTAGAGACATCTTGTCTATCTATGCCAGTGATTCTCAAAATCTGGAAAAACGGCTCCCCCTGGTGGCCAAAAAACAATCATCACTGACTTCATTTAAATTCATCATGAGCATGTTTTTACAGTTGCTAAAGCCATCCATCCATTCTGCGTATTCTCACTAGAGTGTGTTGGAATCTATCCAAGTTGACTTTGGGCGAGAGGTGAGGTAGAACCTGAACTGGTCACCAGCCAATCACAGCTCACAAAATACCCTTTTCAATCCAGTACAAACAACTTTGTAAAGTACAGTTCATTTGTAATTAATTTTAAAGTAAAATACACTGGCACTTAAACTTTTAAAACAGTTTGATTTCAAACAAATATTTAGGTTTAATTTTTCCTTTAACTTTTACTGTGCAATACATTTTAATTGAATCCTCATTAGAAAACAGTTTATTGTTTGCCGGTATTTTCTTCTATTATTGTAAGTGCAGTGTTAATGTTCAGATAGTACATAACGTTACAGACAGATGAGAAGGCTGCAGCACATAATTCGAAGATAAGCACCATCCTTACGAGTGAAGCTTCTTAGCGAGTAATCGACCGCCACGTAAATTGGGAGAAGCGGGACACGGGTCAACGGGAGGTTCCAGCTCCCGAGACAGTTCATAGCTTCAGGCCAGAAGAAAAAAGATGATTAATAAGCATGACTTGGTCACTTTCTTGTCTTTGCATCATATTGACTGCATGGCAAAGTGTTCTCACCTCTCCTGATCAGTGAGGAGGAGCGTGTGCGCCTGCAGCCAGTTGGTTATTCGAGGGTTCACTGGAAGCTGGTAGTGGGAACAGGACGCCTGCAGTTGACGAATCTGAGAGAGAATCTCAAACTCCTGGAGCAGAAATTAGAGAGAAAGGCAACACAATCAATTTGAGAAAATAATGAACTCAGGAGCCAGCTGACAAAAAAAATAAATAAATAAAATAAAGTTAAAGTAAATCACCACAAGAAGGCAAAACCTACCCGCCTACGCTTCTCAAAGTTGATCAGTCCACCCTTCGGACAGGAGAGAAGAGTAAGTGTTTTAAATATTGCAGTGGCGTGACGTGCAAACAGGTGATGTTGCGTGTGTGATTTCTACTCACATCCACAGAGTCAGGGAGAGCCGTGTCCAACATAGTGAGGACAGTCAGGTAGGAGCCCAGGTAAGGTACAATTCCATCTTTAGGCTTCGAAAGACAACAAGACAATTTGTAGTTGCTCAGAAGAGAAGGAAATCATTGCAGAGGGATGTGACGTTATGAACATTTACACAAAGTCCAATAAAATGACAGGTGGTACATACTTCCAGCACACAAGATATGTCAGAAAAGCTTCAGGATTGGCGTCACAAAAATGTCCAAACTACGAGTAATCCCCGTGGGGTCTAACACTTGGATGAGGATTTTGGTTTTCTGAAAAGGGGATGGTTTTGGAGATGCAAGGTTTCCGCGCGACATTTTTGAGTCTTCATTAGCTGTACGCTAATATCATATAAATTAAAAGAAAAAAAATATTCACTGTCTGTGTGTCGTAATTATCTATAAAATGTGAGTTACATTTTTGAACTGAAATACTGGAATGACTGTCAGTTAATTAAAAATTTTTAATCAGAATCGTTGGATTTCAGAGTTAACTCATGATTAATTTCCAATTAATCTCATTTTACATCCATTTGAAATGTACAATAATGTATTTATTTTCGCATTTCACGCAAGTCAACAAATTTGTTTACCTAACAAAAATGTGGCTGAAGCTTTTAGTTCATTGATAGAGTAATTTCATAGTAATTCAGAATGTTGAGGTAAAAAAGATACAATGCAGTGAAAAGCAGTAGGAAACATTGAGTCAGAGATTTGTGATGAGTACATTTTTCTGCCACTAGGTGTCAGTAACGTTTAATGTTGGATGTCGGTGACAAGAGCAAATTGGGGAGGATGGGAAAATGAATAAATGGACTCCAGCCCACTTTGTTCATGGTAAATTACGATTCACCAGGCCCCACAAATTGGCACAACATTGTATGCCTTGTTCAGTCTTTTCTTCAGTTTTACAGATGTACATTGTGATAAGTGATGCAGTTTTCTGGAAGCTGAGCCCGAAATAAAACAGAGGCTATCAGAAGAGATATCTTCTCGAGTTGCCAAATAAAACATGGTTCACGTCAAAAGAGCAACTGAAGTTGAGTCACCCCAAGTGACAAGAGCGGCACACACTCGCCTCTTGGCTGTCAAAGGGTGGCCATGCAGACCCGTGTGAGACTTGTGGCAACCTAACTCGGGCATTGCACTGCATTGCAACGTTTTTTTCATCAATTTCAATACATTTTTCATCGCTTCTGAACATCACAATTAATGCTTTTTGGTATTATTTAAGGCCTTGCTTTCCGCAAAACCCATTCAATGCTTTTTAATGGAAGATCAACTTGTTGAGCACCGATTGATGTGGTTTGATTGTAGGAATATAAATCCATAATTGATTTGACAGACATAGCCTTACTTACCATCATTTTGGGACAGAGCAAGGGCGACCTGGAGCTGGCGTTGACCTCTAGTTGATTCCCACCCTGTAAGAATTCACAAGTGGGCTTTGATTGAACACCATAACATTACTCGGGAAGTCCATCTGACAAAATGCAGGTTGCGACAGATCAGTGGTCCCCAAGCACCGGTACCACTTTGGTCCCGGGCTGCGGCGGGCCACAAAGATGAGAGAGAAAAAAACTTGCAGTATTTCTGGTGTATTTATAGTTCGAGGCTGAGCGAGAAACAAGGTTGTCCCCCTTCTGTACATGTATGATCCGGTCCGCGGTGGAAAAAAGATTGGGGACGACTGTGGTAGATGAAAACACAGCCCGCATATTGCGTAACTGTTCTTCTCCTGCTTGAGCACCTGCTGACAGGGTTGTTGCTGAGTGTCTAAAGGAGAGGCATGAAAGGAACTGACATTCACTGTTGTCAGTCTTGATATTTCTATGGGCTGCTGATAAAGGCATCCTCACTAAATACTCTAGTCTAGTTCTCACTCACATACCCCGGCATTGAGAATAATAGAGGCTGAGGAAAGGCTGAAATCGGAGCCTGGATAGTCAACAAATGATGTAAAATAAAAGCATTGTGGAAGAGGATCAGATGTCAAACGCATTGTGTGCACAATAAAAATGCACACAACCGATTAGTTGCATAATGAATGCATGTGTAACATTTTGCAAAGGAACGCACACCACTAACCACATGAGAAAAGTTACATTTGAAGTCTCCTTTTTGGATATTCTGCATGGATAATAATAATTAAAAAAAAAGAAAATTGTGGCACATATCCAACAACGTTAAAGCAAATTTTCCACACATGACACTCGTTTAACACAAAAAAAAAAGGGAAAAAAAATAAACACAGATTCCGTTGTTGGTAGTAAAATTCAAGTCCACAATGTTACTTGCCTCTGTCAGGATCTCTTGGTTGGCCAGCACACAGTTCTCATCTGGAAATGTCTCACACAGATGCTTGAAGGTAGCCATGTATTCCCTGAAAACAGGACACAAAGACTTTGTCGACTGCTTTCCTGCACTGTAAAGAATTTCTCTGGAAAAGAACAATGCACCTCCTGTAATTTAATTTATATTTATATATTTATATATATATATAAATATATATATATTTAGTTTTTATTTGTTTTTTTAATTTATATTTTTTTCTCATTTGTGTGGTTACTACTACAATTGTATTTGTTAATCAGATTCTTATCAGGGTATAATTTTTGTGGGATTATCAATTAAACAAAAAAATAATTTACAGAAAAGATAAATCTAATTTGTTTTTTTTTGTATGCACTGTTGGAATCTGTAGCCTCAAACCAAGTTGAATATGGCCCTGATCTAGATTGCTTAGAAAATCCCATTTAACACGTTCAACCTATGTAAATGTATTGATTAGTATTTTTCTAAATTGTAGTTGAACTATTGTGAAAGTTGTTTACTTGCTGACTGCCACCCAGGTCTTCTTGAGGCGATACACAGCATTGGACTGCAGAGCGGACAGGATGGCCCGCAAGGAAGAAAAATTCTTCAGCTGCCGACACGCCTGCAAGAAGCCAGTATGAGAAAATGTCTGCAGCACAGCTCTGTCTCTCTGACAAGGTCATTTATGCCATCCGAGCATGCTTCACTAACCTGGGCCACATTGATCCACCACTCAAGGATACGCGCTCTGCAGGAAGGACTGGTGTGAGAGGAGTGAGGAAGGCCTGGGCCACTCAAATGGTAGAGGAAGCCCAAAGAGGAGCCGGGTGATGAGATGGGAGACGAAGTGGCGGGGCTCGGCGAGGAAGGGCAAAGCAGCGAGGTGATGACGAGGTTGGTGACTGCATTGAACTGGGAAATGGTGGCGCGGACGCTGGGTGCTAGATTGCGGTTCTCCTTCTTGTCGCGTTGTGACCACACGCAGCCCAAACAGTGGAACGGTAATACTTGGACAAAGAGTTGCTGGAAAAGAAACATTCATAACAAACACTGACATTTTAAACACGCATCATCTCTGTCGATACAGTACAATAAGCAGTGCAAAAACCCACCATATCCAATCTGGTGAGCTGTTCCGCTACATCGGTGACAGGGAAGTTCATAAAGATGTCTCTGTTGTCCTCTTTGCAGAGCAGCAGTCTGTCATCCGCTGGAGCAAATTGGCTGCGATCTGTCAAACACGCGTAAGTGCGAATGACAGAAAAAGACATTCAACAGGCCACATTTTCCATCATTCAAACGTGCCCTCTTAATGATACAGCACAGTACGACTAACAATCAATTAATTGAAGACCTCTTTGCCAGTGACAATCAAAACAAATGACTATGACATCCCCCAAGGAGTTTGTGTGTTGATTGCTGTGGTTGTGAGTGAAGACGCAGTAGCCAATTACAAAACTAGAAATTTCCTCTACCTTGTTCCTGGAGCGACTTGAGCAGATTCTCTGCGGTCTGAGCCAAGCGTCTAAAGCAAAGGCGCCGGCGCAAGTTGGCACATAAGAGTCGGAGAGACTGGTAATGAGGGGGCTCATGGAAGTCTCCGCTGTACTCCGCCAACCATAGCTTGATGACTGGGAGCAAAGCACTGAGGAGGAATTGAGGAAAATTAATTCAATTTGCCTTTTTTTTTTTTTTCTTTTTTTTTTTAAACATGACTAATGACTAACCAAGTTAATGCACTCACCTTTGCAAGCACATGGTGTTGGAGTCATCTCTGTGAGAAAACAAGGGAAACATTTACCATCACTTAATTTGGATAGAAAGATATTTTAGTCATTTTGTCATCATCTCACGACAGTTTTAAATCGTCAACATTCACAATAGAAGAAACCAGAAAGGGTAGAACTTCAGTCACAACTTAGGAAGGAAGTTGTGCTTAAAATCCACTAGAGTGACTTTGCAACTTATTGTGATGTTCAAAATGAATTATTCCAATGTTGATTCTTTAGGATTGTTTGGATATGGCGCCCTCTGCATTACTCTGCATCCAGTCAGAGGGAAAAAGAATATCACAGGACATTTCCGAAGCGAGCCAAAAGTTTCTGTCATCATAATCTATCAATAGTGGGGTCGCTTCCTGTTGTCCTTACTTAATCCCCTCGGAATTTGAAATCTCTTCAAGAATCCAAATTAGCTTCCATTTAAAAAAAAAAAGAAAAAGATTCATACGAAACTTGGATGTAATGCAGGTTGTGTCCCATTTAACAACATCCTGTGAGACAAAGGAGGACATTTATGTTCCAAGAGGGTCCTCGGACTGACGACAAGCCTGTTGCCACCAGCAGCACACGTATGAGGGCGACTGTTTGACAAATAACATTGCATTCACACACGTACTAGAACGTGGCACCCAACCAATAGCAACGTAGAAAAAAAAGAGCAAAACTGACGGATCAACTTTTTTTTATAGTTCAAACTATCTGGAAATTATAATGAAAATCGTTGGAGCCATGCCAGTTTATTTTTGTCCCCTGAGCCTCAGTGAGGAAGTTCAAGTGAATGTGACATTATGAGTGTAAAATCTTTGTTGACTCGAGAATACGTCACCGATACATGAAGCATTTCAATAGAGGTTTCGTGACGCGTCGCTAGGGTGACGTCGCAAGGGTGTCCAATAGCCTCTTTCAACCTTGATATACTGTATGACTCACCTGCCAGGTAGTCCAACCAGGTGAGGCAAAGCCAGTTCACCGGATTAGTACTGTTTAAAATTTTGGTGATTGTTATGAAAGAAGAACAAAACACAACTGTAATGCATCTATGAAGTGTTTGGTGAGTGTATATTATGATGTAAAAACTGCCGGGAGCGTTGTTATTATTCATCACAACAGTTGATATGGAAACTGATAGTGTTGGTCGCACATTTGCACAAATGGACGACCTTTGTGTAAAATGGTAACAATGACTGAATATGTGTCCCAGTCGCAGTTTAGAAGCCTGAAGGGTGAAAAGGGGAGACACTCACCTGTGAAAAAGCAGCTCAATGAGATGATTGGTTGAGATGAAGGCTCTGTAAGTGGAGAGGAAAACATGGACGTAGTCAGCCTCCTGACGTTCGGGATCCAGAAGGTGGGCGATCAAGTGCTCCAGGGTGCCTGCTTTGAGTCTGCGTAGCTTCACTGTGTGGTAGTGGACATAACTGTAGGTCATGCGGTCCGCCACCGTGTCCATGTTTGGTCTTGGCGTGACAGGCTCTCGGCGCAGTGTGATGCCAAAGACAGCCCCGTTCTCCTCTTCGTCACCCCATTCCTGGACATGATCCTGTTGGTAAACGCAAATAAATAAACAACCAAACAAATAAATAAATATATACTTTGCAGAAAATAGGCAAATGTGTGCAAAATGTTTTTTCGAAATTTTTCAAAACGTGTTTCCCCCCCCATCCAGAAATAAATAAATCAAATTAAATGCCCCAACCTGAAAAAACAAACAAATACTCGCAATAACCACGAATTAATAGATTAAAATAAACAATGAACCGCCCAGGCTGATGATGTGTGGCTATCTCATCAATGACCAAAAATTATAACAATTAAGATATTTAAAAAGAAACCTATTTTAATAACCATATAATCCCGTACATGCTTTCTACGCACTATTTCAGTGAGTTCCAATTTCACATGGTGACAAACCTACACATAACAAATCTCATGACAAACTGACTCATTCATTACAACACCCGAATTGAGTGTCATCTCAACAAATGATTGTAATTTTAGCTTGTGACCTGGTCCGATGACTGCACTATTGACCAGTGGCCTCATTCGTGCAGCAACAAGCTGTCACTGCAGTGACTGTTTATTTCCACTCAAAAATTCTAACTCCTAGATTATCAAACAATAACAAAAGTTTTTGATAAGCACAATAATAAGTGTAATATCGGGGTTGTCGGGAAATGGACGCTAAACTTCTCATTACCTGCCAATATAATTCATCTAAAAGTGACAAAAAACGACGTCTGCATTGAAACCTTAAAATACGTGGATCGACCATAGACAGGTAAAAAAAAAAAAATCTTCACGATTATCGCACGTTGGCAAGTGAAATATACAGACGTGAAAAAATATTTTTGCTTGACTCACCATAGTCAACTGCCATTTCCCCGCAGTCCCCATTTTGGCGTGGGGCGCACACATTTAGTCAAGAAGTGGACGCGCATTGCTCCGACAAGTCCCAAACTCTAAAATACATCGAATGTACATTTTCCTTCTAAGCAGTAGCACGTTCCCAAGGAGAGAAGGACAAAATTCAAGAGATAAATGAGGCAAGAGTGAGAAGGGGGCGGCACCGGGAAGTGCCAGGTGTGGGCGGGGCTAGCACAGCGGACCAATAACTGACCGGGAAGGAAAATGTAAACATGAGACGATATACGAATCTCAAATTAAGGCTGCAATACAAACACATACAATTTTGCTGTTGAAGTATTTTTACAGGACAGTGACAATATTTTTGTTTATGTTCCTAACATAGTTTCAATAACATTTAAAAAAAACTGTTTGCTAACTGTTTACGAAACTAACCCCTTACTTTTTTTTTGTCAGTAAAGCCTCACAGATATGAGCTCTCACCGTTTATTGGCATTAAAAACAAAAGCAAAGAATGTATTTGCTTTTAATGAAAGAAAAGCAATACAGGTCTGAAACAAGACAAAACTGTTAAATGTTATTTGTGTGTCACCTGCTGCGTCCTTTTACCATTGCAAATTGGAATTGCCCTTTATGTGGTGACATTAGGGAGAGTCCCGTACAATTCATTTCTGCCATAATTAGCGCATTTAACAAATTAGAAAGAAGCCTCGTGATCATTACGGTTGCCCATTTTAGTACCAGGCCAACATCAAAACGCTAGATTTATCGCACTGCTGCCTCTAAAGAATCCAGTTTGGACACTTTTCTCGTAGCAAGTAGCTTGCGTTCCTGCCTGTGGTGTCAGAGGAGTGGCGGGGACGCACCCACCGCACGAAACAGGTCTGTAGCCATCCGTAAAAGGAACTTGAGCACCGTCACTTGAAAGAATCCAAATGCAAAGCATACGATGGAAAGGAAAGGACATGCCCTAAGTCTGTTTAACTGAAAACGAAGGGATAGTGCCACTTTGAGATGGGGACAATAACCGAGAGAGGAATTGTGTCAATTGTGAGGAATTGATTGTTGATCAATATTGTCTTGAAGCAAATAAAAACAACAACTATGGAAAGCCGTTTGAGCATTCCTTTGATATACCATTCGTGCATTGAATTGTTTTTGCATTACATGTTTTCATTGCCACAAAACAATCACGACTATCGGTATGTCTTACTACTCGTGACATTTGTCCACCGCAGCCTTCGACAACATGACATTTGAGTGCACTGGAAGAGCGACTCGAATGCACGTTTAGTGAGATGAAACCGTGTGCTAAATGACATCTGCGCGCCACCTTTAGTAGGTAATAGGTGCTATCAAACATACGGCCCGCGGGCCAGATTAGGCCAGCAGTCGGGTATGACCCGGCCCGCGTGATGATATGGCAAAGTTTAAAAATATTCAACGCAGGTTAGCCAAAACAACAATGCAGATGTGCTTCTAACAATTACTCCAACAATTATTGATTAAGCTCCAACTCAAAGGGGATTTCGAATAAGCAGCACAATTGGTGCACATCCAACGACCTTAAAACACAGAATTACCAGCTAGTTGCTTGAGATGCACATCAGAGCGGTAGGTTTGTGGGAACGTGGATCATTTTTAACAACCTAGTCAAGAATGTGAAGGAAAAGTATTCACCTTTTGACTAGCTCGTTGCTGCGTAAACATACCCTGAATGCATCCGACTAAATGAAAACAATACCACACAGCCACACATATGACAACACTAACATGCAGACAAGACGAAATTTTAATCAGGCAGGCCACCAAGTGAGTCGAAAAATGAGCCCTTTGTTGCTCTAATGAGATTCCGGCCGTGAATTAGCAATAAATCAAGCCCCATTCTTTCACGCTCGCCCATGCACTCTTTGCAAACAAAAGCACAGACCGAACCAAAAAAAGACTGCAATTATTGCTGATTAGTCACTTGAATGGTGAGGAGGTGACAAGCAAACAAGGAGAAATTTCCCAAAGTTATTGGTGCTTCCTCGAACATTCCGCCGGCTTACAAGGCTTGCTTGAGTTGGAAATAAATCATATATGTGTTACGTATTTCCCAGAAAGTTAAAAGAAATGTTGCGCAGAAGTGGACGAACTGTATGAGTACCCGGAGGATCCACATTCCTCTTTCATGTGGTACATCAATGATCGAGATCTTAGTCAGTCCGACGGGAAGGATTTAAGACGGCTTAGAGCATCGTTAGAGAAAATCAGCAAGATAATGAGAATGGTCTGGTTCTGTTCAGGCTGAGCTCACCTCACACTGCTGATCAGAATCCAACAGCTGGAAACTCCTCAGCCACACCCCAGGCTCCGTGTCTGCATGTGCGTCCGCAGAGTGACTCAACCTCAGTGCCAGTAGCTTCTTCATCCTGCCCACCTTCGTACGGAGGCTGGAGGATTCCCCTCCATCGCTGCCTCCACTCACCGGAAGAACAGTCCTCATCTCCCACACCATGGCACACACACTACACGGGCCCACTCACTTCGGTAGAGCTCACCCACACTTGCTGCCTCATCTGTGTCGGAGAGGAAAAAAAAAAATGAGAGCATAGTGTGGCACCATTTTGCACAATCTCCTCTGGACGAGTGCAACTTTCATGTTCAATTCAACCAAATTGTGTGCTTACTTGAATGCTGAATTTGAATTTGTCTTCTCTTGAACTGTGTGAGGTATATCATCCTGTTTTATCAGAATTTAATGCAACAATACCAAAATATTTCCCAACCTTTATTGAGCCAAGGCATTTATTTTATATTGCAAAAATCTCACAGCACACAACCAAACAAAAGTGTGTGACGCCAGTGGAGTAATGATAATAAAAATAAAGGTATATTAGTTGAAAATGAATAATATTTTCCAGCTCAATAAGTGCAATTGGATAAGAATTTCCGGCAGAACACCAGATTACAACACACGGCACACTGCAGCACAATGGTTGGGAATCACTGCACTTGAAGTTGTGAGAACCATCTATGATAGAACTTTTTTTTTGGGGGGGGGCAATAAAAAGTTTAGGTAAAGCCATGATAATGTGATGTCTTATCTTGCAGAAAAACTCCAATATTTTCAGAAGTTGCCAGACTTCGGAAAATAAAAGCACACAACCATGAGCAAGCCTTAATTCATCCATCCATTATTTAAACCGCTTTCCAATTTATTTAGTTCTAATCTTTTGAGAACTGTGATTAGAATTATGAGCTATTAAAATAATGAGAAAATTCATATTGAGCCATATTTGACACACAGCAAGCGATTTCATGTTTTTCACAATAACGATTACATAATGATTCTGATTAGATTTCTCAATGACAGCATATCATGTAAATGTGAAATCAAAATTGATTAGAAAAAAAATATTTGAACAATACAATAAAGCGACCATCTTATATTACAATGATTTAAACTACATGACGCTCGACACAATATCAAATTTGACATATTCTATTATAGCATTAAATAAATGCGAAAAAAAATTTATGTTAGAAGTTATTTGATATATACTTATTTAAAACGAATAAAGCATAAATTAGTAGGAAAAATATATACTAGCCTACACGTGATTTCAAGTAAACAAGAATGAGGGCATTTTACATACAAAAGGAAATAAGAGTGCATTATATTCACCTTCCTTTGGAAAAACTTTGCGTGTCCTTTCAATCCAGCGCAGATGAATTCTCCTGAAGCTTTGTTGAGCCACATGTAGAGTTGTGTGAGACTGTGGACTGGCGTTCCGCGTGACTGTGGGTGGATGATGCTCTGTTGGAATGATCTCCTCCCTCTTTGGCCGAACACTCCTACATCATCATTATGTTCCTGTTTATATCGCATAGTTTCGGCTCGGCGATGATCGAATTACAATTAACAATACGCTCCCCGTGCATATCGTCTTTTTAAACTCGTAAAAAAAAACACGTAAATCGTTCGCTGAAGCTGCTTTTCAAAAAAAAATATGTGACGGTGTGTCAAGCGTCA